>NC_079380.1:23071489-23166489 GCF_021018895.1 Seriola aureovittata
ACTTTACTTTGTCCTTTTATATTTTTTTATTGATTTTCTTTTTGAGACTTGGCTGAAATGATTGATATCACTCTTCTGTGTGTGCGTTAACTATAGAGCTACAGCCAGGAGGTAGTTAGCTTAGCTTAGCATAAAAACCTTTATGCTAAGATATAAAAACCTTTTTTTTGTTGATGTGGTGAACTTGTTAGGCCTAGCATTAGCATTAGCATTAGCATTAGCATTAGCCTTCATTTGGAGACTATTAACCACTCTTCTTTTAACTCTGTTTTGGTTTCCACTAACTAAGGGAAATATTTGGCTGTTTAGCTGCTAAACTCTCCACTGTGTTCACCAGCTAGTGGCGCTAGCTGTGGCTGTCTGCCCTTTCAGTGATGAGCAAGTAGTCTACAGAGGGTCTTTAGCTAACAGCTAACAGCTAACAGCTAACAGCTAACAGCTGCCTGCACCAAACAACAGTGTATGAGAGTGAAGAGAGGGAAACAAATCAGTAAAAGTGCAGGTTATAAAACCAAAGCAATGAGCTGAACGAAAAAAGCTCAGTAGAACTGAGGGGACCTACGAGGAACATCCTTACACCTAGTTAATTGATCCATTGTTATAAAAATATTGATTATAGCTGCGGTAATTCACAATGATGAAGCAACGTATATATATTTTTAGTTTTTGTTTATTGGATTTTCTACAACACACGCATGCCAAAGTAATGTTAAAAAATGTTAAAAAGGTGTAACTAATACGAAAAGAAAAGAAAACAGAACTAAACATGACATGTACACGTTGGTCACCAAATAATCATTATATATAAATACAAAAAACAAAATAGAACACAAACAGTTCCTTCTGGTTTTAATCATGCACACATGCATAAAGAAACCTGTTACTAAATACACTGCCAGTGATCAATGCTTAATTATCTCTCACAGAAATGTATGAGCTCTATGTAAAACACCACAGTTCATAAGTTTGTCAGGCGGCTGGTGACGCTGTGTTTGTCTCCCTGAGCAGAAACTGCCTGTAGCATCTTCAGCTCTGTCCTCCATTTCTCCTCCACCTGGATTTATTAATGCCTGAGCCTCGCATGAATTTTCATCGTTACTACACTGGCATACTTAAATCTCTCTGTTAAACTGTGACGGCACAAGCCATTAAATAAAGAGCTGGAAATAGCTGATTTCTTTTCCAGCTGAGCATTATTCTCTCTGACAATATAAAGCTGGCAGCAAAGAACTTGCAGCGGCTGGAAGCCTTAGTGTAAAATGTAAATTGCATTTTTAAATAATTGGGAAAAAGCTCCCAACCGCTTTCTGAAAGCTTATTTAAGAAGTATTTGAGTAATTATTGATCAGGAACTGGTTCTGGTACCTATACAGTTAATCACCAAATGTTTTCATTATTAATACATTTATATCGATGTGTACGAGTCACTGAGCTTTCTTTGTTTTCTCCATCATCCAGCGTTTGTACCTGCTGCTTCTTCACATGTTTGTTAAGTTAGTAACCGATTAACCACCGTCAGCATCTTAATGGTCAAGAAGTTTCATTTGGCATCAACAATCATCATTTATTAATGAGTTAATATGAGGCTCCTTTTACCAGTTATAAATAACTCATTAGTGAGATTAATGAGTAGAAAGCATTAAATTCATGTTGCCAAATAGTGAACCTGCATCAATGTATGAAAACTGTTATATAACAATTTATTTATGATTTATAAAGTATTAAAAACCGATTTAATAACATAATTATGAACCATTTATAAATCCTTTATAAGGGAAGTCTTATTTACCGGATGAATTCCTTAACTTGTCGTCAGGTTCATCAGTTCTTCATTACCTATAAAATCTGTATCTTGTTTTCTAAGTGGCCGCTGCAGGACAGAGTGAACTGAGTGACGGTGGAAGGTGACGTCGACCTGGCCTCAAGCCTCTGCAGTGGATTAGACGCAGATCGGTCCGATTGCTTCAACGCTGCGGCTGAGGACAGAGAAAAATAAAATTACAGTACACACACACACACACGCTTCAACACACACAAGCAGAGCTGTGTAAGTGCAACGGTAAAGCGGCTGATTGTTACATAGCAACCTTTAATAAACATCGACTGTAAGATGGAGGCAGTGATAATGAGACACAGAGCGAGAGGAATAATTGAACTCTGGTGCTCTGAGTGTCTCTGGGCTTTGTTTACATGCAGGCGTTGAGTTTCAGAGCAGGGATTTGTAAGGGACATGTGTGTGTGTGTGTGTGTGTGTGTGAGTGCACAGTGTGTTTAACAAAGCTTTATAAGCTTAAACTGACTGAAGGGAGAAAGCACACTCACATGTACAGAGATAAACCAGCATGAATACTTATTATCTCAGCCATGAAAGAAGATTTCTGCTACAGTTCGGTTCTCTTGGTGTTTTGTATTGTATTTCATGTATTAGTTCTTCTTCCATGTGATTTCAGTTCATTGTTTGCATTCACACAATCCAAATGAGGACGTTTTCATGTCGGGGACCGAGCAGAACTGGCTTTTATTAAAGGAAAAGTTCAACATTTTGTGAAATAGACTGAATTGCTTTCTTACAGAGAGTGAGATAAGATACAACCACTAAACTCTTTA
The DNA here is from genome assembly GCF_021018895.1 of Seriola aureovittata. Taxonomy (NCBI): domain Eukaryota; kingdom Metazoa; phylum Chordata; class Actinopteri; order Carangiformes; family Carangidae; genus Seriola; species Seriola aureovittata. Next base: position 23,074,097 of record NC_079380.1, read on the forward strand.
TATATATTTCTATATTTGCACATGTACAGAAATGCCAACTTGCATTTTTATGTTATTGTATATAGTATTTCTAATTTATCTTATTTATTCTAGATTCTGTTTTTATTCTTATTTTATTTCTTTATCATATTTCTCCCTTGTGCACGGTGAACATGAAGCTACCGCCAGCAGCCAGTTAGCTTCACTTAGCATAAATATCAGCATCCTTTACATATTTATCTGAAGTTCATGAGGAAAGGATGTAAGGTGTTACTGTAATCAGTGAGCCCTGGGGTTGCAGGTGGGCGAGGAAGTAAAAAAGCTTATTTCCCATAAATGTCAACCTATTTATCTAGAGAAGATTTAACGCCAACGTCAGTTTAGGATTTGGGTTTAGAATCAGTCTCAGCTCAGGGGGATAAAAGGACTGATAGGGTGTAAAGGAAGGATTTAATCAATAGATGACCTTTTTTATGTGTACACATGACCTGTAGGTGTGTTGTATGTGTGTTTGCGTGTCACACAGACAGTGGAGAAGACAGAGATGCTGCCGCTTGTGTTGTCATGTAATTCCACTCAAGTACAGATCTCAGCCAAACATAACAATAGTGTGGATTTAAAGCAAGTGCTTTCCAAGTGCTTGAGGCGCTTTCCAGTTTTCACAGCTTCTTAGATTGTGTGTGTGTGTGTGTGTGTGTGTGTGTGTGTGTGTGTGTGTGTGTGTGTGTGTGTGTGTGTGTGTGTGTGTGTTTGCATCTTTCTGTAAGAGCAGTGAGAGTTTGTGTGAGCGTGGGTGTGTATCTGTGCTCATGTTTGTGTGGCATACAGAAATAGGAAGTGTGTGTGTGTGTGTGTGTGTGTGTGTGTGTGTGTGTGTGTGTGTATTGTTGAGCTTGCTTTTGTGTTTGAAATAAAGAACTGGAGATTTCTGTTGTGAGAGAAAGACGAAGACAATTCCCCGACTGTATGTGTGTGTCTGTGATGTGTAGCGTCCAAATGAAACAAAAGCTGACAGTGACGACGCTCAGCGGTGACTCAGTTACAGTAAGAGTTTGAATTACAGTTTAATTCCACTGCAAATATTTTCTTCTTATTTTTTATCAAACATTGTTATAAAAATAATACTGTTACCAGAAATGGTGCCTCCAAAGTGAGACTATTCTGCTGTAAAAAAAAAAACAACAAAAAAACAAAAACGAGCCCATAGGTCGTCTGTGCAGCAGGTTATTATGACCCATGGTTGCGTTTTGTTGCTAGGCGACAGGAGCAAAGGGAAAAGTGCGGCGACGTAGTATAAAAACCGACAATCCATGAACGTTCAACAAAGTTAACCACGTTGTTATTAATGTAACCATGACAACAAAGTCCGTCTGTTCAGGAAGTGACTTTTTAAATTTTTTTTTTTTTTTTTTTTTTTTAACCCAAATCACGATCTTTTCCGAAACCTAACTAAGTAGTTTTATTGCGTTAAACCTAACGAAGCCATGACCGTTATTTTAGTAACGACGGCGACGATCAGTACGCCGATACAGTCGCGTGTTTATTATGGTAACCATGACAACCTAGGTCCGGTACAAAATAACGACCTATATGGTTGTTTAGGTTGGAGGATATAGGCTAGCATCAGAAAAGACCTCAGAGGTACAGAAAGGGTCACAAATCTTGATCATTGTGGTGGCAGAAAGATACAGGTCCGTCTGTAGAGCGGTAACATTACTAGATAGATAGATAGATAGATAGATATATGTTATTATGATGATTGTTAGTTACAGCTAAATAAAATCCAACATTAACACTAATACAGATGATTCAGCTCATTTAAACTCTGCACAGATTCTTTGTAATTATAGGTTATCTGGATTTCACCTGACAAATAAAATCAAATCCAAAGACCTCAGCAAAAGCAGCTAATTCAGCCATCTTGGAATAATAAAATGAAGTCAGAATAATCATGTGAATACAGTATTAGAGGAGCTGGATTTTATTATATTTCAGTCACAGCGTCCGATGGGTCACAGGATTCAGTGTAACACCAGTCTGAACCTGTCACTCTACAGTCCACAGTGCAGCTATACGCTAGAAAACCCATCTCTTTATCTCTCAATGGAGTCTCAGTAGAGTCGCTCTGCCTCTTTCTTCCTCTCTCTCTCTCTCTCTATTCTCCGTCTCTGTACTTTCATTTCCCTCCAAATCCACTCAGCGACATTGCATACCAATAGAGTACACTCTGCTCCTTTGCTACAGAAAACCCTGCAGACTGTTACAGCTTCCTCTGCTTGCTCTTGTGTGAACTCTCTTTTCCTTTTCCCTCCCCCGGTATCTCTTTCTCTCTCTCCCCCCAGTCTCTCCATCTCTGAGGAACTCATTTCTCTCTGCCCCTCTTTCCTCAGACACTGCAGCGATATTCTCCCCTTCCCTCTGTGTCTTCATCCACCTTTCAATCCCTGCATCTTCATCCATGGTTGTGTGAATTCTCCACTTCCTCTTCATGTCCCTCTCTTGCTCTCTCTCTCTCTCTTTCCCCACCTCTCTCCATCTGTCTCCATCCCTCGATCCCTCTGCCTCTGCGTTTACACCTGTCTCTTTCCTTTCATCCCTCCTCCTCTTCTTCACCTGCCTCACACATCATTACCTCCTTTTCTTTCTCCTCATGCCTATTTCTCATGCTCCTTCCCGTCTAACCGTGTGATAGGATTACGGCACAATCTGTCTCTCTCTCTCTTTGAATTTTTTTGTGATTTTTTCGGTGCCTCTGCTCTCATTTCCTTATCATCATTTCTTTAATTTGCCCGTTCCCCTGCCTTCCTCCTTATATTTCAGTCTCAGTCTATATCTCTCCCTCCAGAGGTGAGCGGAGGAGGTGATAGGCAGTAGTACTATCAGTATGCAGAGTCATGGCGCTGTGGCTCTGCCGTCACTGATTGAACCAGCAGCTAAATATAGACGCTGTTGAGGCTCAGCATCTTTACCAGGCTGGAAGGAGGGATGGTTGAGTGGATGGAGGGATAGACACACACACACACACACACACACACACATAAAACCACACACGTCAGGCCGTGAGGCAGCGTTACAGACTTACAGACACTTCAGTCAGTTCAGTCCCCGCAGGGTATTGGTTGGACAGAAAAATAATTCCACTGAGTGAAGGAGGCGTAACACGGTCTGACCTTTTTACACATTCATAACAGGGAGCTGCTGAGAAATAATATTTATGAAACACACACACACACACACACACACACACACACACACACACACACACACACACACACACACACACACACACACCACCAGTAAATCGACAGTAAGTCATTCTTTTCTGGACAGATTGCTGTAGGCTAAAATAACATTACTATTCAACACGCAGCATAAATCCAGAGCTGCAAGTCTTCCCACAAGCTGGGCACACACACACACACACACACACACACACACACACACACACACACACACACACACACACACACAGAGAGAGGGGCAGGAATGCAGCCAAATGGAAAACCAGACAAGCAGGATGACAGACAGACAGAAAGACAGAAACCTGGCAACTCAATTATAAGACAGACAGACAGGTGAAGTGAGAGGCAGACAGGTAAACAAACTGGCAGCTAAAGAGATAAGCAGGCAGACAACCAGCAAACGACGCCCTCATGATCCACAGGATTTTACGCAGATTAAAGTCGGCTAAAGAACATGTTTCTGAAACCGTTGCTGTGCCACAGGATGTTTATGTCTCATAAAGAGAAAAGTTTGGATGATAAATCACAGATTAGTGTTGGTTCATTGTCCTAACACTTCTGAGTTTTTCTTTGCTGTAGTTTTGTGTCTTCTTGTCACTGTCACTTTATTTCCTTTGATATCAAAAGGGAACCAAAAGGAAGTTGGAATAATTTCTTTAGCATCAAAAAAAATACAGCAATTTCATTAAGCAATATTTTATTCTGGATCATATCCCAGTTCACTTTCAGTTTTAGACGAAGGGATCGATGCTGCTGTCACATCAGTGAGTTAAAATGAAGCGGCAGCCAGCAGGTGTGTGAAATGTGTTTCTATGTAAAAACTATGTGTTAGCATTATATATCTAATTCATTTATGCACATTTATTAAGACAACATACATGTTTAAAAAATCTATATGTTTATTTATGTTTTTCTTATTAATTTCTCATAAATTTTAAACATGTCTAATTTCACATCCTGGGATATTGGTGTCAGAACCTACTGTTTATAATCTCAACATACACTGACAGGCTGTGGGATGGATATATATATATTTATGTAACATATGTCAATATATGACATTTCTACTAGGTTTTATAATAATTTTTTACATATATGTACATATGAAATAAAAATGTTTATTTCATATATGGAAATTCAATATATATATATATATTCAATATATCACATTTGCATGTATGGGATTTCCAGGAGAGTCGGTTGAGTGTGAGAGGAGGCTGTTGTTATGACGACAGCTCTGTCTGTTGCTTCACTAATGTACTGGATGTTTTGTCATGCTTTTCTTCTGTCCTGTTGGATATAGTGAAGAACATTGTCACATGCTGTTGTTGTTGTTGTTGTGGTTGTTGTTGTTGTTGTTGTTGTTGTTGTTGTTGTGGTTGTTGTTGTTGTTGTGGTTGTGGTGGTTCGTGGATCTCACGTTGAGTTGCATGCTGGACTTCAGGAGTTTTGATTATTAATCTTGGCATGAAGTAAATTCTGTGTCGAGTCGTGAAAAAGAAAAAACAAAAACATATTATAATACATATAATTCCAGTTTGCGTTGGAAGGTTCTGTGTTCGAACCCTGGTTCAGCTGCAGCTTTTCTTTGTTGAGTCTGCGTGTTTCCTCCGGCTGCCTCCCACAGTCCAAAGACATGCAGGGCAGTTTAATTGGCCTTAGATTGAATAGTTTGTCTCTATGTGTCAGCCCTGTGATGGACTCTACCTCTGGGCTCCAGCCCCACACTGACCCTCGGAGGATAAAGCGATAGAGCTAATGGATTGATGAATGTCTTTGCATGGACATTTCTGTCATAGGTTAATGAATACACCTACTTATTTGCAGGAAATTGATACCTACAGCAAGAAGCCATCCACTGAGGGAGTTTAATCACATCTTTAATACTTCTACCCAAGCTACTCCTCTGTCTTTTGTGTCTTCTTCCATCATGGCAGACTTCGATGGATTCTTTTTGCCTTGTACAATATCTGCCAGGGATGTATAGGATGTTGATGTAACCCATAATATCAAAGGGAATGCTCTGTGCGCATAATCTTTAAAAGATCAGCATGACATTACTCGTAGATACAGCGAGGAACAGCTTCAGTTTTCTGATGGGATAAAACCTTTTTGCACGACGCACTGCATCCTTTGACACGGTAGATCTCTGATGCGATCCGTGAGGTTGAGCCAAGCGTTAGGTGAACTGAATTTTGCATTAGTATCTTACTGTGTGTCTTCTATAAGACGGTATACAAACACACTGTAAGAGGGATTCAAACCCACAACCTGCAGCAGCAGCAGCAGCAGATCCTGGGTCTGTTGAGCTGCACCGACGGTTCACCTACAAACACAGCTATGCCATTTAGCTAATTCCCATCTTGCTCTGCTCCTCTATGGCGGCGGTGGCTGTGCAATATGACGGAGCCCCTGCCAATAATAAAGCATTAGCATATTGAAGTGAACTGATAAAACTGTCAATCACACAGAGGCTCCAGCGCCAGCAGTGTGTCTGTGTGTAGGAGCGATAGCCTACAGAAAAAAGACATAATGATCCCCCCCCCTCTCTATTGTTCTTTTTTTTTTTTCTACCCACTGTGTTTCTTATCTGTTGCTTTTGCAGCACACATGCACTTCACATATCGTTCCAATAAAGAAAAAGAAAAATAATAAAACTGGGGGAAAAAAAAGGGAAAAAACAGAGAAAGGAAAACAGAATCTCTGATGAAAATCCACAGTTTTTAATATTCCTGCAGGTCCTCCTGGGGTTTATGAGCCCAGCCGGGAAATCAGTGACTTTAACGTGATCTTATCATATTTTATGTCATTTCTGATCTCGTCTGCCATCACTATAATATTCCTATCTGACTTATTGCTGTGGCATTTGAATAACCTTTTAAATATAGGCTATACTGATGTATAAGGTGACGTGTGCAGCTGCTGATCAGTGCAAACTTCATGTATTCTGTCTTTTATCTTCTTATATTTATATCTTTAATGGCTTAATTTTACAGAATCCTACTTTCTAGGATGAATAGAAAAAGAAAAATCACTCAATAATTTAAAACGTGCGCTGACTGTATTCTGCATGGACAAAGAAAAAAAGTTGTTTAACATGCGTCTGGATGCTTCATCCTCCTGTTTAATAGCGCTTCTGAAAAGACTGATTGCGAGAGATGAACAGCCAGAGGCAACACCCCCTCCCCCTTCCTCTTCCTCTTCCTCCTCCCCCCTCCTCTTCCTCCTCCTCCTCCCTCCTCCTCTTCCTCCTCCTCACCCACCTTCGCTCTCCTCATCCATCCATCCACGCTTCCCTTTTCTCCGCTGCCGGATGGTGCGTTTAGGAGCGCACGCAGGACGGCACCGGGGCTTCCCTTCTGTCTGCTGGAGACGGGCTGAGGAGGGACCAGGTCCGACCGGCAGAGACCACCTCGCGGATCCCGGGGGGGAAGGTCTCCGCGAGCGCGACAGAGGAGGAGACACGCGGGGGAGGTAATTACCCCGTTAATAACCTGTTGTCTGTGTGTTTGTCTTCTTTTGTTTTTGTGGTTGAAGGGTGAAAGCGCCGTTGTGGTGGTGGTAGCGGACACACACACGCACACACACGCACACACGCACACACAAAACACGCGCACGGATTTAAAAGCGACATTTAAACCTGCCTGGACTCGATCACGATGGTTTTAAATGCTGATTTGGAAAAAGAAGCGGAACAAGTGAGCTGATCCTCTGTGGAGCCTCTGCTGCGTTTTTCTCCCTTTCCTTTGATTAATTGCACATTTTTAACACTCACGCGCCTTCATTACAAGCACAGCACGTGAGGTTAATTGATGTGGAGTTGGTGCATTTGCATTTTTTATCCACTGATTTACCCCCAGCCCAGGTGATCAGGTGCTTCTGTGATGTTGCTCAGTGTTGATGGTTTTTTATTTATTTATTTATTATCATTTTATAAGTAACAATAGAAACTGCAGCGTGACATGAGACTGCAAATCAATTACAGTCGCTGGTTGGAGCCTTTTGATTTGAAGGGGGGGGGGGGGGGGGGGGGGAGAGAGAGAGAGACTGAGAGGAGAGCGCCGCCTCAAGTCTGGACCTGGAAACTCTGCAGAAACGCGTCTCTCATGGCCGGTGATCAGGAACCATTACTGGGTTTAACAACAACCCGCACAACCTCCACGGAACCAGCGCTGCCGCGTCCAGGAGAGGGAGTCCTCCGTTTAATCACCTGTTTCCTCTGCATCCTCTGGAGCTCAGGATGAGCCCACATTACTGGGATGATAACCTTCTTACATCATCTGATCCTGGGGGTGGGGGGGTGGGGGGTTAATATAGGATCTCATCCTAAAAACTAAAAAAAGCAGCTGTGTTGCTTCATTTTCTGGGCCAGAGTGGAAATCTAACGCTCAGGGCATCAGAGGTGAGCAGACTCCATGTGTGACTCCCTGTGTGTTTGTGTAACCACACAGGTCAAACACAATAGATGAGCTTTTGTGTGTGTGTTTGCATATTGAACAATGTCAATACCCATTCATATTGATCTAGCTTGCAACAATATAATTTCCCTCAAGGTTCCCTGTTGACAGGATGAATGGAAGCAGCTGTGACGACAGGAAGGACACCTGCTGATAAATGTTTAAATCCAAACACTGGGAGTTTTTGCATTACACTGTCAAATGGGTTTAATAGTAGGCGAAGATGTTCACAATAGAGATGAAATAATTAGTTGATTAATCAATTAGGCCTGATTGATTGTTTCAGTCATTTTTTAAAGCACAGATGGCGACTATCCTCCTCTTCCTCCTTTTGTCTCATCTCCATCCCTGTAAATGAAATGTCTTTGGGTTTTGGTTGTTTGTTGTTTGGACTAAAGAAGCTGCAGAAGAAGCTAGTAGCTTGTGATGTGCATCTTGCAATATTTTCTGATGGTTTACAGACCAAACAACCGATCAATGAATCAAGAATGTGATTTATTAACGGACACAGAGTGAATCTACTGATTGGTCTGTTATTTGATTGATACATTTAGTCTTAAAATGTCAGAAAATAGTAATAAAGGCCTGTCACAGTTTTCTGACTGCACCTGCTGACTTAACTTAAACAAGTAATTGATCATTTAAACTGTGATGAATTAATTTCGTAATCGATTTTCTCTCCTCTGCATCGTCCAGTAATAATATGATATAATGCAGTGCCTGTTTATTGAATGCAGAGGTGCATTTTCACTGACCTTGTCTGCCACCCAGTCATGCCACCTCTGTTTCTCTCATTCAATATGCCGCTCACACAAACACACACACAGCAATCTTATGGCAGATTTCTTCTTCTCTTACATTTTAATTCTGTTTGTGCTTCTGTTTCCTGTTGTTTCCTCCTGCAGATCCTCCATCATCTGAAGGTCTCCCTCCTCTCTTCCAGGGCGTGTCACTGGGATTGTGTTTACCATGCACACTCCCCACAGTGCGTAGCTCGTACAACCGAGAGGAGTGTTAAGTGTGTGTGTGTGTGTGTGTGCGTACTTGAAGTGAAGACATGGGGTCAGTGGGAGCAGAGCGCCGAAGGCCCACGCCAGTCCAGACGCCTGAAGAGAGGGATGTGTGGCGGGATGGAAGCAGAGCTGGATGGAGGGATGTGGGGAGGGAGGGCTGGAGAGAGGGAAGAGAGAGCAGCGTGGTGCAGAGCTACAGCTTCGACTCGTACCAGCTGGAGGAGGAGGAGATCAATAAAGACGCCCCTGAGCGAGGAGTGCTGGCTCTGTCCGAACCTGGTGAGGGAGTTTCTGTTCTGACTAACTGTGTGTGTGTTTACGTGTGTGTGTGTGTGTGTGTTTACGTGTGTGTGTGTGTGTGTGTGTGTGTACTGCCTTTATAAATAGACGGACAAGGAAGGAAGGAACAAGATAGATGTTTCAACAACAACTTATCAAAGTGAAAAACCACAACAACAGAATATCCTTCTCCTCTAAAACACAGAGATAGAAAAGAGTTATTTCACTGGTTTCCATTAAGTTCAAAATGTCATTTTTTAATTTATTTAACAGCTCTGTTTCTTAATGCGTTAAATAGAGCACCACCAGCACCACATTTTTACATTAAACTCTGTATGTGTAAGGATGCCATCTGTGTATTAGGGATGTTGTGATGTTAGTGTCAGGCCGGGACTCAAAGCAGGACTCAGACTCAGAGATTTAGGAAACAATAGGCTTTTATTGAATTCACCAGAGACCTCAGACAGAGTGATAAACAAATGGCTATAAAAAAGGCTAGACACTAACTCTGAATCCTGAGGAACAAAAGACTCCAGGAGGAGGAAAAAGGTTCTAATCAAAAGAAACAAACCGATTAACACAAAACGCTCCGTACGGAGGAAAAACCTGAAACCCAGGACAAGACAACCTCACCACGGTGTGACAGTTAGACCATATTCACTTGGCGGCCATTTTACTCTGATGTCACGCTGAGGGTGGGAAGCCTGAATTTGTCAGATGTTGAAAGTAAAGACAGGCCGCCACTGGAAACATTGCAAGCTAATGCTAGGCTAGCAAACGTGAAGTTTGCAATTGACATAAATTTCAATGTTAGTTGTCCGATGACTCATTAATCCACTGGCTTGTGCAAACATTAAACATTAACTAATATTATATGGTTTCATAATCAACCTGCATCAATGACGCAGTAATATGACAGTGGAGCAAGTGCATCCCTGCTAACTTAACCGGGTGAATAGATAGCAAGGAAGCTAACATTACATTGCTAGCTTGTTCACATCCGGTGTGTTTTACTTCCATGCTGAACTAAACGTGTCGAGATCAGCGTTGATATTGCAGATATCTAACATTAGCTGTTGGCTAACGGGAGCTAAGAGGTTATCAAAAAGGTTGTTTTAGCTTGAAATATGGGTCGAAGTCTCTTCGGATTTTTCTTATCTATTGTCTTTTCTGTTGCTCATCGATCGTGACGCGTCAAATAGAAACAATTCGTCAGAGTCACTGTGTTTATGACGTGTAACCTGGAACACAGCAGTGCAACATTATCCTGTCACCCAGAGGAAAATGGCCGCCGTGTGAATTTGGTCTATAATGATATTTTTGTATAATGTTAGAAAACCTTCCATTCAAATTCATCCTTAACTTTGTTTTCATGGTGTTTTTGGCTTTTTTTGGCAAATGAATTAGACTCAAATACAAGTGTGACAAATAGAACAATTATACATTAATGGAGAGTGAAAAAGAAACCGGATGAATTGATAAACAAAAGGCTGAACATCTGCCATCATATCCAATATTAATATGATATCAATATTTCATTCTTTAAATACCACGGTTATTGTCAGTACAGGTATATCGTGACAGTTTTTCAGTTAGTCCCATCTGTTGTTAAAGCACTCCCTGTTTAACTCAGAGTCGTGTGTTAGCAGTGCTGAGTTTACAGGATTCGTTGCTTTGAGTTCTGGCTGCCTCACCGCGACCAGACCCGTCTCTCAAATGTTACTCAACTGCTGCCATGGAAACACCCACAGAGAGGCTCGAAGATTACGCACAGTTTATGCTAATGTTCCCGAGAATGTTTTATCCACTTTAGAAAAATGGGGAAATGATGCACAACAGCTGAGGCAAAACTCCAGTCGCCACCAAAAGGGCAGATTAGTTTTTATTTTTTACATTTTACATTTAGTCGGCTTGTGCAGTGTGTGTGTGTGTGTGTGTGTGTGTGTGTGTGTGTGTGTGTGTGTGTGTGTGTGTGTGTGTGTGTGTGTGTGTGTGTGTGTGTGTGTGTGTGTGGGTGTGTGTTTATGTGACGATGGTTGAGGCCAGAGTGAATGAAAACAGTGATGGGAGCACAAAGGATGTGTATGTAAACCATTGTGGGCAGGCCTGTTAACAGAATAATTGCTGTGTTGCCTGGTTACTCCGGTTGCACAAAGGGCACGTTAATCAAATCCGAAGTGACCGAGGACACACAGCGAGGGCCTTTGCCTCTGTCTCTCTCCTCTTGTTGCTGTCAGTCTCCATACCTCAGTCTGCAGCCAGCAAAAAATAAAAGGAGTATGCTGGTTCCACACGGAACGAGTCTGTCCTTTTCCCTTACAAGCTCAGAGAAGGCGGACAGACTTCATCCGGGCCTGTCGTTAAATATATTTTTCAGACGAAGGTGGAGAAGTCTGACATGTTTTCCCTAAGTATTCCTCCGCGCTGGCAACGTATGTCCGTCCGTCTGTCCGTCCCATTCTTGTGGATATCTCAGTAACGCCTTGACAGAACCTCTTCAAATTTGGCAGAAACATTCACTTGGACTCAAGGGTGAACTGATTCGATTTTGGGGGTCAAAGGTCAAAGATGAAGAGCGTGGTGACCTCAGAAACGCGATATCTCCGTAAAACCTTGAAGGACTTCCTTCAAATTTAGTAGAAATGTTCACCCGCACTAAGGAGTCAACTGATTAAAGTTGGGTGACTAAAGGTCAAAGGTCAAGGTCACGGTGATCTCACAAAACAGGACTTTGGCCTAATGAATGCAATATCTTGAACTCCTCAAGAGAATCCCTTCAGATTTGGCGCAAACGTTCACTAGGACTCATGAACCTCATAGACCTCTGAACTAACATGTAATTCCTTCAAATGAATTCAAACGTAACCCATACAGTCAAATGAAACAGAGAGCTGTGACTGATGTGGCCATGCATCAGAGATCAGAGTCTTTATACTGTCATGTGCGGTGTTGCTGCACTTAGTGTCTTGAGTATTGACAGTCAGACAAGGTTGATGTTGCTCCACTTGTTTCTGCTGCCTTCACTGCCACTTGTGTTTAGCTCGTGGGTGAGTCTGAGTTTGCTGTTGCTGTAGAGTAAGGCTTTTTACAAAGTCGGCAAACAGCCTTATCTTTGTTTGTAATCTTGTGCTCTAAAGTGTAGAACCCAAAATACCTCCACAAACTCTAGTTCCTAAGTGCTTTGGTGTTGCCCTGTACCTCCTCCAAAAAACAGCCCCCAAACATCAATATCAGAAAATAAAGCACTTTCATGTTGTTAGTTCCTGCTCTGAAATGTCAGTCGCAGTGTGAGCAGTGTCCTCTTCAACGGATTCTCTGTTAATGAGGTTTGACTTTCTGCAGGCGCAGATCTTTTCCTCTGTCTGTGCGTCCATGATGACGATGTGTGACTCAGTGGCGGTTCCAGCTTGTATGGTGCATTTTTTATAATAATATTCCTGTGATATTATTCCTCAAAACAAACCGTTAATCCTGCAGATATTTCTGAAAATATTCTTGCAACAAATCATAACATTCAAAAACTAAATAAATGATAAATCCCATTATTTACAATCATAAATACCAAAATGAAGTTTGACAAGAAAAGCCTCTGTCTCTCTTATATACAGACGAATAACAGACAACCAAAATCACTAAGCTGCAGAAATCCTTCATCCCACCAATAGATTAACAAGAGAACCTACTTATTATTATTATTATTACAACCTTCAAACTAGACACACTCATTCTGAATTGCACAACTGTCATTTGAAGTATGACATTTCTTGCTTTCATCATCAGTTAGTACCAACATTATATACTCATAAATACCAGAATAAAGTAACACATCTCTCTATATCTATATATCTCTATATAGGCCTATAGATAAATAGATACCAATATAAACGAGACACACACAGGTGGTGGTGTGCAGACTAGTTAATTATTCTTAACCATTTCACAGTATTATGAATGGACTGTGTTTACGCACATTTTCGCACGGAATAATTTTCCTTGAACTTTGTACAAATATTTACTGTAATATTTACTTTATTTACATCAACGCTCTGTTTTCAATAGACTCACATGGAGTGAAGCAACACGACACTATGAGACTATCCAAATCTTTTCCAACTTTACGCAATAGTTTATCGACAGAAGTCAATGACCCACACAGACAAATGATATATATAGATATAGAAAACCAATTCTATATCTATATATCACGATTTCACAGGATTATTAATGAATTGTGGTTTATTTGGTAGTTTTTCCTGGTGTGACTAATTTGACTAATTGCATTATTTCTGTACAGAGATAGGAATGCACTATTTGATAGATTCCCCCGCCCCCTCCCCGTCCACCTCCACCTCTGAGAGTGAGAGAGGAGACCTTCGCACCAGAAGCTGCACTAACTAGAAAGGGCGCCCGCTCTGATCCACAGCGACATGATCACTGCTCGTGCTAACGAGACAGTTTGCTTCATTCTGAACAAATGTGCTGCTGTAAGCCTGAACTGCTTCACATGCTGTGTGTCAAGAAACAACAGACCCGGCAGAAATGCAAATATGGTCGTTAAAACAGATAATTAGTTATAAGATAATCACAAAGATTATTGCTGAGCTAAGTGCAGACTATCACCCATCAACAGATGAGGAGGAAAATCATTTATCAACCCCAGTTTGCATAATAATTAATTGGACGAATCATTAAGCTGTGACATTAATGATTGGGATTTTTTCTCCTTCCGTCTGCTGTAAAATCTAAATGCTCAAAAAATGATTTGCAGCCATTAATAGTCGGCTCACAGGATTAGTGAAGGATTATAAACAGTTATATAAAGAACCTGCACATTGCACTTAAACCATGAAACTGAATCAGCTGCACAACACAAAAGTCCTACTTGTGACTGAAACCACTCGTGCAGATTGTCCAATGATTCACCCACATTTCCTGTGATCAGTCTTTAACCAGCACAACAGGAACGAGGAAGCTGCTCCATCAGCAGAGCCGCAGCTACGCCTCTGCTCCGCTCTATCAGCATTCATCCTGATTAGCTTTAATGAAGACGGAGCGCGTTGGTTTCAGACCTAATTCTGATGTCTTGAAGTCATTTTTTTATCCCCGCTGCTTGAGCATGATTTCATACTCTTTTAATTCTCTAACCCTTGACTCCCTCATTCCGGTCCCAGACTTTGAGGAGCCGATCCCTGACGACCGTTACCATGGCATCTACTTTGCCATGCTATTGGCTGGAGTGGGTTTCCTGCTTCCCTACAACAGTTTCATAACAGATGTGGACTACCTGCACCACAAGTTTGAAGGTATAAATATACATGAGCACAAATAAACCCACGCACGTTCTTACAAAATCAAACAAAAAAAAGGGGGATGCATGAATTTTACAGACACAAGCAATTGGACAGAACGCATTCATGTCCAACTCCCAGGAGTCACGGCTCTTGTGTGTTTGTGTGTGTGTTTCAGGCACGTCCATCGTGTTCGACATGAGTCTGACGTACATCCTGGTGGCTCTGTTGGCCGTCATCCTCAACAATGTGCTGGTGGAGAGGCTCAGCTTGCACACCAGAATTACTGTGGGTAAGTCAGACAGGGACAGACGAACCTCTAATTGTGAAATGTCTCTCATTATAGGAACTTATACCGCTACTCATTTATTAATGACCCTGTGGGAACCTGAGGGCTCATCAGAGCAGAGTACACAGAGCGAAAATGAGAAGACAGTATAAAGAGGAAGAGAAAAAAATAATAATTCTCCTGTGTATTTTAGTCACAAACTGTCTCAAACAAAATTTGCCGAAGACTGTGAATTCACAAGGGTCTCTCTTTCAAGATCTTACATCATCCTGAGTTTTTCAGCTATCATAACATTTCACAAAGCTATTAAAGCAAACCATTCACATATAAGTATGCACATCTAGGCAGATTTGACATCAGGTTTGTAATAAACTGAAGTGTGATACTACAGAGATTAAATGTGCTTCAAAATTGCTCATTTAAAAGCCGTTTTTTAAAGATTCTGCGTCTTTGAAGTGTAAATAGTTCTTCATAGGACATAAGTAACATAAAAATATTAAAGCAGTTCATCCTATCCGTATATAACAAATCATTTTTGAGCAAAAAGTTTGAGAAAAAAAAAGTTCTTTAAAAATGTATGTTCCCCGAGGAGAGGTTGGATTTCTCTGCACATATACGCTGTAAGTAAGAGCAAGGTTTCACCACTCTACCCTCTGCAGCTCAAAATAGCTCTGCTTGCATCCTTGAGGAGATGTCTTTTGAAGTGTGTTGTCTGCACAAGAGCTCGTCTCTGGGGGATAATGAAGTCGAGATCGAACTTCAGTCGAACGCACCAATGTTCGCACAACGGCTTTTGTCAAATATCTGTTCAGTGCAATCACAACATGACCTAGATCAGAGACGACTCCTCACTGTCCATCTGTCTGTCTGTCTGTCTGTCTGTCTGTCTGTCTGTCTGTGTTTCTTTGCCTGCAGGTTACATCTTAGCTCTGGGGCCGCTGGTCTTCGTCAGCGTGTTTGATGTCTGGCTGGCAAAGTTCACCACCAGGCAGGCGTACATCGTCAACCTGGTGTCAGTGGGAGTGGTAGCCTTTGGGTGTACAGGTACTACTAATGCTTATCTATCTATCTATCTATCTATCTATCTATCTATCTATCTATCTATCTATCTATCTATCTATCTATCTATCTATCTTAATGCTAACGTTGCTCCATATCTGCTGGATTTATAAGTTAGCCACTGTTAGCTAACAGTCGGGCTGCTACTTTGCAGGCAGCTGTTTTTAGTGAATTAGCTCTAACTGCCCACAACAAAAAGGCCAACAGACCAAGTCAACAGCTAGCTGGTGAAAATGGAGGAGCATTTAGCAGCTATTGTGCCAGACATTTGCCTGATGGAGACAAAAACAAACTAAAAAGGAGAGTGAATTTTGGACGTACATTAGGAACTGTTTGCTAACATATTTAATACATTTTGAATATAAAATTTGCAGAATATTTTGATAATGTTGACTTTATTGCACGTCAGGATTTATGGCAAGTCTCATGTGGTGGATATGGATGTTATTACTTTATGTTTCATACAGTAGATGCAGCTGTAGATATGATAAAGATAAAGACAGAATATGTAATATACTGTAGATACATACATTTTCAGAAAAGTCAGACTCACTGTGGAGCTATTAGACTGGACTGTGCTACTGTAAACATGTTGATAATCCGTCCACCTCCTGTACTGTGTGCATATGGACTACTGTAAATGTATGTTATCCATCAGAGCTGTCAAACGAACGAGCAGCAGTGTCAGCACAAACACAAACACAAACACAGGAGAAGCTTGAGTCATCAGCTGCTGCTAATGACTTTCATACATTGAGCCAGCCTCCTTGTTGTTACCGTGAGTGTGAACACAGAGTCTTTCAGCCGACAGAAATAACAGTTTAATTAATTGAGGTCTGGAGGTCAGAGCCGCCTCTCTCTAGTGATGAGTGGAAGTTCATGAAGTGACATCTCTAAATAAAGTGTTGTTGTTACAGTGTTGACTGTTAGGCCACTGTTTGCTCTGATAACCACTTCCTCCTCCCTCCCCAGTGCAGCAGTCCAGTTTCTATGGTTACATGGGGATGCTGCCCAAGAGGTACACACAGGGCGTGATGACTGGAGAGAGTAAGTACCGTCACTCAGACAAAGATCTCCATCTTGTGTATTTTCCTCTGTTCTTACTCGTCGACCTGTCTGGACTCCACCCCCTCCGGTCTCTCCAGGTACGGCCGGGGTGATCATCTCCCTGTCCCGCATCTTCACCAAGCTGCTGATCACTGACGAGAGGAGGAACACGCTCATCTTCTTCCTCATCTCCATCAGCATGGAGATGCTCTGCTTCCTGCTTCACCTGATGGTGCGGCGCTCCCGATTCGTCCGCTACTACACCAACCACGCCCAGGGCAAAGGCCCGGGCAAAGGTCATGACCCACGTGACAACGGGACTGGATACAGGGTTCACCATGACGTCACTGCAGAGGAAGTAAGATTTGTAAGTCTGTGGACACTTTCTTGAACATGCTGTGTTTGTGCTGTGTATTCAAACAAGCTAATCGGTTGTTTGTGCAGCAGGTTATTATGACCCATAGTTACACTTTGTTGCTTGGCAACATGTAGTGGCCGTAGTAATTATGACAGCAGCAAAGGGAGAAGTGCGGTGACGAAGTGTAAGGAGAGGTTAGGTATGGATGGGATGGTCAACAAAACACAGTAATATGACATGAGCGGTGTTCGATTCCCATCTGGAAGCAGCAGTTTATGAAAGTTAACTACGTTGTTGTTCTTGTAACCATGACAACAAAGATAATCTAATGTTGACCCAAACAAAACCCTTACCCAAATTAAAACAGTGGACAGTCATGTATTTTGACTATGGAAACTGTTGTATTGTAATAAACTATTGTGAAGGCCAAAAATGACAACTCCCTACCTTTGAAGCAGTCGTGAAATTCGTTTGAAATATGTTGGTTTTTGTTACTTTACCACCCGGATATGAAATCCTAACCAATGAGTGAGCCAGCTAACCTTTCTCTGCTCGGAGTCTAAAAAAAGAAAGAAAAGCAAAATCTGATTGGATAACTCTATTTTGATGGTTTTAGCTTCACTTCCGAAGCTGCTAGCGGTGTTAGCCAAAACAAGCGTGATAGACGTCTGTTTTTAATTACAAACAGACATTTCCGTGGACAGCTCCAAACGGGGACAGGCCACCAAAAACGGGGACAGTCCCGTTATGTTGTTATGTGCTGAGTTTTTGTGTCTGCTGCACTGGCAGTTTGTCATGATTAACTTTATATTTAAGACATTTTGCTTCAATTTAATATTTTGTGATTTAGTCGCCTCTGTATTTTCTCAAGTCTAGGTTTTCAAGTAATACTGAGAGATCGACTCTTCCACTCCACATGGACCAGCTTATACATGTTTGATTCATCCAATCCTTCAAAAATGTTGCAACAACAAACTTTCTGAACTCAGACAGGGAGGAAATGTCAAGCTCCTAGAAAACGGATGTGTCACGCAACTCAATTTCTCTGCAGAGAGTGTGTGTATGTGTGTGTGTGTGTATCTCTTGCATGTGTAAGTGTGAACGTCCACACAGTGATTGAGGGTTGTGTGTGTTATAAAATGCAGAATCGTTTATTTACATCTACAGGATGTTGTTTTGGCTGCCGCTTACAAAAGGGAAGCGTTGAGAGAGGAAGAGCAAGGGATTTTGGGAAGAGTTATTAGGACGAGGCGTGCAGAGACAGTGGTGCGGGTGGTGCAGAAAAAAGGATTGAGACAGATGGAGTTTTAGAGAGAAAAGCAGAGGATGAAGTCTCCTGCGAACAGACAGAAAACGAGAAAAGGTTGGGAGAAAACTGTTGAGGCGAAGAGAGGCGAGAACATGTGGAGGGGTGTGGGGGCGAGTGCAGAGAGGCAGCCAGCCAAGAGGAGGAAAAGGGAGGCATCATGACGAAAAATGACACAACTGAAAGAAACAGAAAGTGAGCAAGGGGGCGGGGGGGGGGGGGGGGGGGGACACAGAGCAGGACACCGGTCCCGACAACGACGGGCAGAAATGATGGAAGAGGAGGAAAATCCTCTTTGTAGTCACGCTTGAAGCAGCACTTAGTTAGACTGAAGACATGGAGCTAATGTTCCTCATCACACCCCCGCGTGCGTGTGTGTGTGTGTGTGTGTGTGTGTGTGTGTGTGTGTGTGTGTGTGTGTTTAGAGCCTTCAAAGGAAAACATGGCACCTCAGGGTGTCGTCATTTCATATGTGCATGATTGTGTGTGTGTGTATATGAGGGATGCCCTGTATTTTACAGTAGTGTGTGTTGGTGGTGTGAGTGTGATGTTTTGTTGGGGGGGGGGCTGATCCAGGCGGCTCTTTGTTCTGGTTGCCAGGGGAAACCGAGGCAGCGCTCTATATTATGGGGTAATCAAGAAGAGTGGTGCCCTCTGGCCTGCAAGTCCCACTAATCAACTAATGGATCTGTGTGTGTGTGTGTGAGTGTGTGAGTGTGTCTTCTGTGTGTGTGTGTGTGTGTGTGTGTGTGTGTGTGTAACTACTTGTGCACACCTGTGTGATGTTCATATGAAGAAGCGTGTGTTTGGAAATAAGCATGAGTAGAAGAATGTGCCTATATATTTGGATGAAGAGAAAATATGTGTGTGTGTGTGTGTGTGTGTGTGTGTGTGTGTGTGTGTGTGTGTGTGTGTGTGTGTGTGTGTGTGTGTGTATTTGCAGTCCTCTCTGCAGTCTCTTTAACATAATTACATCAACCTGCAGCTACTCACAGTCGTCCTCTAATAGCCGCTGCCATAAAAAGCTGATGTCATGCAGCCGGGAAGCCATTACCAATGAAAGAGAAGTGAAAAGACGAAGTTCAAACACAGACACAGAATATGTTTATTTACTGTGTGATGTCTTCCTCTTGTGTTTTCTTAATGAACTGTTAATGCCCTTCAAAAAGCCTTTGAAAGTGCTCTCATGAAATGAACAACACCATGATGATGTTTCCCCGTGTGATTTGATAGTTCATATAATATTTTCAATACATTTTAAAACCATGAGGAGATTTTACCTAATATTTTATAACATTAAGATCTGAACTTTAGCATAGGGGGACCAGACATCACCGTTTTCCGGGGACTGTCCCTGTTGTTGGCGGCCTATCCCTGGAAATGTCCCTGTTTTTGAGTGTGAATTAAAAAACAAACATTGTGCTTGTTTTAGCCAACAGAGGGGGCTAGCTGCTAGCTACAGCATCTTCAGAAATGAAGTTAAAATAATCAAAGTAGAGTTAAACTGTTTTTTGTTGTGTCTAGGCAGAGAAGAGATTGGCTGGCTCAGTCATTGGTTAGGAGTTCATAACCGGGCAGTAAACTAACAGAAACAAACATACCCAAAGCCACCAGCTGAAACTTGAAAAAATTGTTTTTATGTTGGAAGATGTGAAGAAGAAGAAGTTGAACAGTCTGCGATGGACTTCACACAACAATATTCACAAGAATACTTTTATGAAAAACCCTTTGATTCTTTTGATCTATGGACTATAAATAATTGAGGAATAGACAGACAATCAGACTTCATGACTGCTTCAATGGGAGGGAGTTGTTGTTTTATCAGTTGTTCTTCATCATAGTTTATCACAGTACAGTTACTATGGTCAAAATACATGACACCAGGACTCTCCCCCTTTTTCATTTCATAGATAAAAACATAAGATCTTTTAATGATACATTTTATCTATGATATATACAGTATATGTATATGTATATATATATATATATATATATATATATATACAGTATATATACTGTATATATATATGTATATATTGACCACTGAACTGGAAATGTTTCCAGTTTTCATTTCAGAAATCTGGTCACCTTATTAAGAGTTGTTTTATTTGAAAAACTGAAGACTGTGTGTGTGTGTGTGTGTTTGTGTGTGTGTGTGTGTGTGTGTGTGTGTCTCTTCAGGGAAACGGTGGGCCGGGACCGTCTGCTCCAGAAGAAGGCGTTGAGGAATTTGTGGGTGGTACCTATGTGCGATTTGATGCCCCAAAAGCCAAGATAAGGAGGAGCTGGCCCGGTGTCCGAGGTTCTCTCAGTTTTAATCTCGTGCACTCACTTGCTCAATTACCCTCTGACTCTAACAGATGGATGTGAAATTTAAATGCATCCCCTGGTGATTGTCAGGAAGAGGGCTGTGTTCTCAGTGAATTTGCCCGCTCAGCGGAGAGCTTCAGGTTTTTTTTTTAAACATCATGTGTTTGTGTGTCTTCTCCAACCAAGACATGATCCTGCATCGTTACGTGGTGTCCCGTGTGATCTGGGCCTACATGCTGTCTATAGCCGTGACCTACAGCATCACTCTGTGTCTGTTCCCTGGACTGGAGTCAGAGATACGAAACCCCACCTTGGGGGAGTGGCTCCCCATCCTCATCATGGCCACCTTCAACATGTCGGACTTTGTTGGCAAGGTGAGGCGCAAGTGTCATGTAACACATGTAACTGTCATAACTTACCTGAATTCTTTATCGTTCTCATTTATTCTTTTTTGTACAAATCATAACAGGAACCCTCCTTTTTCGAATCATTTTCTTTATCATTCTTATACATGAAGTTACATTTTTTAAAACGTTCATAAAACACAGTAAATCACGTACTGACAACACCATGTGACACCCAGCTGGACCGGAGCTTTTGTCCGACGTGGAGAGGCTTTCTGAATGTAGTCTCACTGCCTCAACACACCAATACAGATTACTACTGCACTATGTAAAACATTACAGCTTGTGTAGATTGCACTAATAAAAACAGGATGTTGTGATTGACAGGGACCAGGAGAGTGTGGTGTAAAAAAATAACTATAATTATAATAATAATAATACAAATAAGCCTCAGACACCTGAAGGTAGGGTTGCAGCATCCTACAGCTTTCCTCATTACTCACATGTTACATCACATCATGCAGAACACACACTGATTGTTAATCAGTATAATTTTTTTCAATTTTGAAAATTACTTCTGGGAGATGGAGGTGTTGAACATAATAAGGCGGTTGCTGTATCAACTTAAAAAGTGTTGTGGTTACAGGTTGTGTCTGCTGCCCCCCTGTGGCAAAAAAAAGATAGTTATTGAATGTTTACAGTAAAATACAAGCGTTTAAAACGATTTTTAACTTAATATCTTAGTAAATGAGCATTTGTAGTAGCACTGTCCTTTTATTTGGGCATTCATAGCCTCAGGTATAAAATCTCTGTGAGGTTTGATGAGGATACTTTCATCCAGCTTATATCTGTGACTTGTGTAGTAGATAAACTGTGAGTCTGGTTATAAAATCTACTGGATCATCATCGTTGGTAACACCAGAAAACATGGGAATGATCCTTTATCATCCCTCTCTCCTTGGATTCTGGGATTTAATTGTATTTTTCAAGCTTCTCTGCACGACAGAAGCTTTGAAGAGACAAAGTCACACTGAAGTTAACCTTGTGAAATTGTTGAAGGAGTCGCCCCACTTATTAAAAACCTGAGCGTAAGACCGGGGAAACTCTGGTTTATTTTTGGATAATTGCTCTTAGCTCAAAGGCGCTATTTGAATATTCAGAAATGAAACCTTATCAAGTGTCCTTAAGTCATAATTTTGACTTTGACAGGAAAAAAGTTGATTGAGATTGTAAGCTTTGTCTTTGTCCTCACGGCAAATTTTGCATTTTGCTGAAATGGAGTAAAAAAAGGAGATAAGGAGAAGAGAAATTAAATAGAAAGGAAAATTAAGGTAGCTTAGAGGTAAAAGAAGAGTCGTGATAAGAATTAGGAATATAATAGGAAAGAGGGAATAGAATAAAGTACATTTTGATTCAGTTGTTGTGCTAGCGGCTTCCCAGTGAAGCAGCTGGTCGAGCCTCCAGCATCACTGAAATGTCCCCTGCTCCTCAGATCCTGGCAGCGCTGCCGTACGACTGGTCTGGAGGCCGTCTGCTCTTCTTCTCCTGCCTCAGGGTGATCTTCATCCCTCTGTTCGTCATGTGCGTTTACCCGGCCAGCTCACCCACCCTGTCCCACCCTGCCTGGCCCTGTCTCTTCTCCCTCCTCATGGGAGTCACCAACGGATATTTCGGGTCCGTGCCGATGATCCAGGCTGCCGGCAAAGTGCCGCCCGAGCAGAGGGAGCTGGCAGGTGAGTTGTTCACCTCGATGTTATCGTGTTAGCTTTGACACACTGAAGTGAGGTCGATTTCTCCTTGTCAAACTCTAAATTGCTCATGTGATCAACAGGAAATGGATCAAAACAATGTTGATAAGCTATTCATCGTTTATCATATAAAAAACAAACATCTGCTGGTTCCAGCTTCTCCAGTGTTGCTGCTCTCCAGCTGCTGCATATCAGTGCAAACTGAATATTTTTTTGTTTTTATCTTGTTTGTTGCTCAAATCATCTCAATTTTGCTGCTTTAACTGATTTCCTGATGTTTTACATAATGGAGTAATCTAAAAAAATCAAACCAAAAGATGAATTGGTTGAAAATAATCACTAGTTGTGATCCTGGATTAAAACAAAAGAGATGTAATGTCTTAATTAATGAGCTTTACGGTGCTGGTAAAAGTTCCATCTGTCGTTACAACAGCTTCATTATTGTCAGTATGTTTGTCCGTTATTGATCTTATATGTTATTGATCTATCTCATCTTGTTATTTTAATTCCCTCCGCGAGCAGCAGCCATATTGTTTTCAGGTTGTCCGTCCATCCGTCCCATTCTCGTGGACACGATGTCTCAGTAACACCCTGATTGAACTTCTTATAATTTGGCACAAACATTCACTAGGACTCAAGGATGAACTGATTAGACTTTGGTGGTCAAAGGTCAAAGGTCACATTTTTTAGCCATAACTCAACAAACTAAAGAAAATTTCACACAAATGGTTCATATTTCATATGACTTTGGATAAACAGGGATTTAACCTGGAACTAGTCTGAGTGGCGGAGGGATACAAACACGATGATTCTAGTTTATGGTTTGTCACACTGTTTCACCAAAAGATGAATAAATAAATAAACCTTACCACTGCTCACTCTGGAGGAGCGACTCTCCTGTTCTCTCTCTGTATCAGCTCCACACTCAGTCTCTGCTTCTCTCTCCAGGGAACACCATGACGGTCTCCTATATGACGGGCCTGATGGTGGGCTCCGCTGTGGCGTACGCAGCTTACAGCTTCACCGCTCCAGGGACGGGAACACGCTTCTCTGCGCTCAACACACACGCGCCTGCCAACGCTACAGGGTACTGAATGTCTACACACAATCGAAACACGCTCTCAGAGACACGGACGTATTAACACACATACATGTACACACACCTGCAGCCATTAACACACATAAGATCTTGGAAGGAGAAGCGGGTACAGACTGACGGACCTCCGACTGAGAAGCAAAAGAGACAAAAAGTGACATTTGGCATTGGAGGAAATGATCAACAGTGAAAACGTAGCAGGTTTCTCCACCCACTCATTCTCCAGCCCGGTGATCCAGTGACCTCCACCTGTGCCGCTGTGATGAACTTTCCCCCGGAGGTGGAGAACAGGAGCTGTGCACCTGTCAGCCCTTTGAGCGTCTCACAGCGTAATTATTGTCTGCATGTGTGTGTGAACGGATCGGCTGACATTTGTACAGCTATACAGTCAAGTGATGTGTCGCAGCAGGGAATTAACGGTTCATAATTTTCCATGAGACCTCTTGTCTCGGGTCACATGTGTTATGTTTCATGATTTCTCTGAACTGTCGCTGTTTGAAATAGAAATATGATGTTAGCGTGGATTTTTCTGGACAGGTTGTTTCCTCATTATAATCTCTTCCGATGAAAATAGGACTGCAGCTCACGGTGATGTGATTTGGGTAATGTGATCAAAATCCTCTGACTTTAAGGGAGTTTTTTTTAGCTTCAGTAAAATTTTTCTGAGTAATAATGGGATATGAAAGGGATTTAAATAAGTTTTTGTTGACTGAACAAATACACCCACTATATACAAATGTATGTAGACGTCCCTGAATTCAAGTTGAGTCATGGGAAAATTTTGTTGAACTTTACAGGAAGAGAAAAAAGGGAATTTGATATAAAACATATTAAGCATGTAACGACAGATAACTGAACCGTTACCACAGCGACACAGAGCTTAACCTTGTAAAAAAAAAAAAAAAGTATCTTTAATTTTACTGTGTCTTTAAAGGAGCTAATTGTAAGTTTTGCTATTGCTACATAGCTAGCGTTAGCATTACCAGCTGTTTACCTACCAGTCTAGAAGAAATGTTGTGAGTTCAAACTTTATTCCTGTACTCAGAAGTGGAAAGTAACGTCAATGTTAACTCTTGTCTCTATCACGTCTGTTCTTCTACTGACGTTAGCATGCTAACCAGCTAGCCTCGGCCTGTCTCGTCGCTTTCCAGTAGCGACTCACTGTAGCTTCGAATCTGTCCTGAAGACTTAGTGCTGCTCAGAGGATTTATAACCTCTTTTGCTATAAAGACAACAATGGCCGAAGCTCTCGTCAAGCGACACACACCACCACTTACAAAACTTACAAATAGCCCCTTTAAGAAAGTTACAGACATTTTCGGACTTTATTTTCCCCTTCCAGTCCATGTGTTTTGTCTCTGTTCAGCTTGTTTGTCTAATCTGAACTGAAAAAGCTTCTGTCGTACTTATTTTCATTTTTATTTTTATTAACCGTATATAGTATATACTTTATATCTAAAAAAAAAAAAAAAAAGTCTGTTAAGAATAACGTTAAACCCTTTTTGTAGTTGTTATGATTATTTGCATTGTCACTGGCAGCTGCTCGTGCCTGTTACGCTAAAAGGAGAAAAGAGTGAGCAGATTTCAGAGAACAAAGTGTTGGTATGAGTTTTCGTAAATGGTCTGTGTCCCCTCTTTGTCCCTCTGAACTGTGTCTGTGTTTAACGTCCATGTAATGATGTGGGATACTATGGGGGAAAAAAACAGTTAGTGCCAAACAGTCCGCCTGTTTCTGATCAGAGTTAGTAGCTGAGAAACGATTGAATGTAAAGTTGTAAATATACAGAATAAAATGCACTCAAGGCAGTGAAGAGCTTTTATTTTATCCATGTGAAAGCCTCTAGGAAATATCAGATTCGTATTTTTTGTAGCTTTGTTTAGCGGAAGAGATCCAGAAAGCACCTATTTCCTCCCCAGCTTTTTAGTTCCTCCACGTTTCCGGTTGGATTTGATTAATTTTTCAGCGATAAGAGGATCAGCAGAGTTCAGCGTTTATACATTATGGAGAAAACAGGCCTCAGTGTAGAAAGTGCACTACATTATGTAGGTGACGGCTTGAATGGAGCCCACTGTCGGCGCCGCTTGAAGAATGGTAGGGCGCCATTTGGGAGATAACCTCATTACTGTATGTATGTCCCGCTGTGCTGATGGTGCCTTTCTGCCCGGGGCCTCTCCGCTCTCAGTGAGCTGCTGGGTTTGATGGTGTTTTTAGTTATTTTTGGTCAGACGTGTCATTAAAGGACACGGGAAGTCTCTTTACGCCTGTTTCTCTCTTTCTGTGGTGGAAACTACAGGGACATTTTGAGAGAAGGGAGATCCCACTTTTCACAAAGTATTGCATCACTGTAATTTTCTTGAAACCAGCATAGTGATTTTCCTGCTACAACCAGCTCAAAACTTTAAACTGTTCAGTGGAGAAAATTACACTTTTGTTTGAATTGATTGTTGAGACACTTTCAAATCTTATTAATAACCTATTGCAAGAACAACTGTGTGAACATTTTTTTCAACTGGCGATGAATAATTTATCATTTCACTAGATATTTTTGGCGTTAGCTGACACTTTTATCCATATTTTTTTATCACGAGTTTAACAGCAGAAGGCTTCATAATTACACACAGCCGACTGCAGAGAGTGCAAAGCACGGTGGAGCAGAAGAGGAAACATAATCATTAGGTGACGTCTTTGCCCCTGATAGAAAATGGAAAGTGAGTCTGGAGTTTGGAGGTTATTTCACCGCTGGGGAATGACACTCACTCTTCAGCTGAGTTGACTGTGCTGTTACAGGCAAACACACTGGCCTGTTATTTTATGTGGAAAACAACTTTTAATTCTGTATTTTATCTCATCCCCAAGGTCTCATATTTGTCAGCTTGCCCTGTGACTTCCTGTTTTTTTTTTTTGTTTTTTTTACAGCAGCCACAGCCTGAGATAACGCTCATTTTTCTCACCGACAGCAGATAATTTCTGCAGAAACCATCTCATACTGACTATTTTAGACTGCACACTGTGAAATATGTGTATGGTGTTCAGAGAACAGTGTTGCATAGAGATGCTACGCTGTTTATATGTATATATATATCAACTGTAACATAAGATATTTTGCAGATGATATTTGTGACAAAAGGACAGTTTAAGAGCTTTAGTGATTCAAACTAAGAATTGGGTGCAGTGAGCTGAATTTGGCGTTTTTGCTGGTGTCATTATTGCATGACGGTCGGGTGTCTGATCAGCTTTTTTAATGCAAAATTCAGATATACAACAGAAGGAGTCAACAGCCTGCTGACTACACCTGCCTGGTGGGAGGGAAATTATCTCATGAGGTGAACCAACCTCTCAATGTTTAATTCCAAACTCTAGTTCTGCCTAAAAATAATAATCATTGCTTAAAATGCCACTAATATCTCGCACCAAAACGTACAAATTCTCCAACAATGTAAACTGACATTTTATTTTGTTGTAAATAAGCTACATGATTTCAGTTTAAGATAATGAATTCTCCCAAAAGAGTCTGTTTGTGCCCAACATTGTACCATCAGCAGCGCTTAATAAACAGTTGTTTACATCTTCGTCTGCCGCCTCATTTGTGTGTGTTGTTGCTATTTCTGCTGTTGCATATTTACATGCCATGAAAAAAGGCTGTTTTTACATATTATGGTTTAGATCAGAGCTTCGCTGTGTCAAAACAGGAAGCAACCACATTTAGTCAGTGTGATTTTTTTTTTCCTGTCTAAACAGCTGTCAGCGGAAAAGCTCTGCACCACAAAACCTCCCCAGATAGCAAAAGAAATCTGGCCCATATTTGACACCACATGCTTGCTTTCTTCTGGCCCAGTATACGCCCTGTTCCACGGCCCGAATCTGGCCCATATACAGCATGGTTGTAAGATTCCACATAACTGGATCTCCTGGCTGTCAGTCAGTACCTGAGGACAACAGCTTCACTCTGCCCAGATGTGGAAGTATATGGGCCTGACTCGGGCTGAGGACCCAAGAGTATGTTGGACCATAAGTTTCCTTTACTATCTATGTACACAAAAATCTTTTGTTTCAGGCATTATTATAGATAATTGATCTTTTTATTACAGAGAAGTATCTGAGTTTATGTTTAAATATGAAACATCAGTAAAAGATTAGATCCGGTCAGCTGTAAGTTGCTCCCGTGTCTTGGAATAGCAGAGCTGGAGTCAGTGAGCAGGTTGTTGCAGCCAAGAAAAACAAAGAGACAATAAATGTAATGTTATAATCTTCGGTCTGATGACAGGAAGCATCTTCTCGCCTGAAGTGTCGTCGAACATGAGTCTCAGTTCTCACTGTAGGGATCAATGAATGAAGTAAAGCCAGTGTGAAAGAAATCTGTAGTAGCTGCTTCTCTCCAGCAGAGAGCGCTGCTGCTCAGAGAACAACATGGAGGACAGTGCAGCGCAGCACTTCAGGTCCAAACATGAACCAATGGGGAGAGTTTGTATCACAGATCAGAAGTTGTGTCTTTATTTAGCTTCATATCTGTGTCAAACACCTCTGACAGAATTTGAGAAAGAGCTCTTTTTTTGACCTTTGACCCTTCAGCTGCAGGACAGTGTCTCTACTCAGGCCACATGACCACACAAACCCAAAACAGATTCCCAAACCTTCTCCTTCAGATCTTCTACTGCATCTTGTGCTCACAGTGATACAGAGGTCAAAGTGTTCTGCTGGAGCTGCACCTCCTCTTCTGTGTGTGCATGTATGAATATCTGGGTGTTTGTTTGTGTGCACGCTCACATGAGTGTATGAGTGGGCCAGTGTGTGTGTGTGTGTGTGTGTGTGCGCTAATTTTGGATGTAGCTGCAGGGAAAGAAAGTCTCTGGTGTGTGACAGAGCAACTGATCATTAGTCATTCTGCTCCACATACTGTAGAGAGAAAGAGAGGAGGAGAGGCAAGATGGAGGAGACGAGAGGGTAAAAAGAGAGTGGAAGGGTAAAAGAGGTCTGGTAGTTTGTTTTTCACTCTGTGTGCTAATGCTGATGAAGCTCAACGCAGCATTACTGCTCATGCTGAGCGACATGTGCTTCATAAACCCACTGCTTCCTTTCACAGATTGTTTATGGCATTTATCTGTCTGTATAAACATGTTTGTGAAGAAACTCACACTGGCACCTAACGTCATCAGAAAAATGAACTGATGCTATTTAATCATGTTAGCTAGCGTTAACTAGCAAGCTAGCCTTGGTATCTGTCTTCTGTAGGTTAGCAGTCAGGTTGCTAGAAAGAGGAAACATAAAATGGTGGATATAACAAAGTATGAGTTGAATTTTTATGCCTTACTATAGTAAGACGTTTTTATGACTGACTATAATATGACATTTTATGCCTTACTATACTATGACTTTTTTATGGTTAATTACACTATGACCTTTTTATGCCTTACTTTATTATGGCTTTTCAAGCCTTATTATTTTATGACATTTTATGCCTTACTATACTATGACTTTTTATGAACTTTTTGTGCCTTACTATAATATGACTTTTTATGCCTTATTATAATATGACTTTTTCATGCCTTACTATACTATGACTTTTTTTATGACTTTTTATGCCTTACTATAATATGTTTTTTTATGACTTCTTGTGCCTTACTTTATTATGGCTTTTCAAGCCTTATTATTTTATGACATTTTATGTCTTACTATACAATGACTTTTCAATAACTTTTTGTGCTTTATTTCATTATGACTTTTTATGACTTTTTTATGCCTTACTATACTAACACGTTTTTATGACTGACTATAATATGACATTTTATGCCTTACTATACTATGACTTTTTTATGGTTAATTACACTATGACCTTTTTATGCCTTACTTTATTATGGCTTTTCAAGCCTTATTATTTTATGACATTTTATGCCTTACTATACTATGACTTTTTATGAACTTTTTGTGCCTTACTATAATATGACTTTTTATGCCTTATTATAATATGACTTTTTCATGCCTTACTATACTATGACTTTTTTTATGACTTTTTATGCCTTACTATACTATGACTTTTTATGCCTTACTATACTATGACTTTTTATGACTTTTTCATGCCTTACTATACTATGACTTTTTATGACTTTTTATGCCTTACTATACAATGACTTTTTATGCCTTACTATACTATGACTTTTTTATGACTTTTTATGCCTTACTATACTAAGACGTTTTTATGGTTAATTACACTATGACCTTTTTATGCCTTACTTTATTATGGCTTTTCAAGCCTTATTATTTTATGACATTTTATGCCTCACTATACTATGACTTTTTTATGAACTTTTTGTGCCTTACTATAATATGACTTTTTATGCCTTATTATAATATGACTTTTTCATGCCTTACTATACTATGACTTTTTATGACTTTTTATGCCTTACTATACTATGACTTTTTATGCCTTACTATACTATGACTTTTCAATAACTTTTTGTGCTTTATTTCATTATGACTTTTTTATGACTTTTTATGCCTTACTATACTATGACGTTTTTATGGTTAATTACACTATGACCTTTTTATGCCTTACTTTATTATGGCTTTTCAAGCCTTATTATTTTATGACATTTTATGCCTTACTATACTATGACTTTTTTATGAACTTTTTGTGCCTTACTATAATATGACTTTTTATGCCTTATTATAATATGACTTTTTCATGCCTTACTATATTATAACTTTTTTTATGACTTTTTATGCCTTACTATACTATGACTCTTTTATGACTTTTTATGCCTTACTATACTATGACTTTTTATGCCTTACTATACTATGACTTTTTTATGCCTTACTTTATTATGGATTTTCAAGCCTTATTATTTTATGACTTTTAATGCCTTACTATACTAAGATATTTTTATGACTGCCTATATTATGAACTTTTATGCCTTACTATACTATGACTTTTTTATGACTTTTAATGCCTTACTATACTATGACTTTTTTTATGTCTTACCATACTATGACTTTTCAATAACTTTTCGTGCCTTACTATACTATGACTTTTTATGCCTTACTATACTATGACTTTTTAATAACTTTTTGTGCCTTACTATACTATGTTTTTTTATGACTTACTATACTATAACGTTTTTATGACTTTTTTATGACTTCTTGTGCCTTACTTTATTATGGCTTTTCAAGCCTTATTATTTTATGACATTTTATGTCTTACTATACAATGACTTTTCAATAACTTTTTGTGCTTTATTTCATTATGACTTTTTATGACTTTTTTATGCCTTACTATACTAAGACGTTTTTATGACTGACTATAATATGACATTTTATGCCTTACTATACTATGACTTTTTTATGGTTAATTACACTATGAACTTTTTATGCCTTACTTTATTATGGCTTTTCAAGCCTTATTATTTTATGACATTTTATGCCTCACTATACTATGACTTTTTATGAACTTTTTGTGCCTTACTATAATATGACTTTTTATGCCTTATTATAATATGACTTTTTCATGCCTTACTATACTATGACTTTTTTTATGACTTTTTATGCCTTACTATACTATGACTTTTTTATGCCTTACTATACTATGACTTTTTTATGACTTTTTCATGCCTTACTATACTATGACTTTTTTATGACTTTTTATGCCTTACTATACTATGACTTTTTTATGCCTTACTATACTATGACTTTTTATGACTTTTTTATGCCTTACTATACTAAGACGTTTTTATGGTTAATTACACTATGACCTTTTTATGCCTTACTTTATTATGGCTTTTCAAGCCTTATTATTTTATGACATTTTATGCCTCACTATACTATGACTTTTTATGAACTTTTTGTGCCTTACTATAATATGACTTTTTATGCCTTATTATAATATGACTTTTTCATGCCTTACTATACTATGACTTTTTTATGACTTTTTATGCCTTACTATACTATGACTTTTTTTATGCCTTACTATACTATGACTTTTCAATAACTTTTTGTGCTTTATTTCATTATGACTTTTTATGACTTTTTTATGCCTTACTATACTAAGACGTTTTTATGGTTAATTACACTATGACCTTTTTATGCCTTACTTTATTATGGCTTTTCAAGCCTTATTATTTTATGACATTTTATGCCTTACTATACTATGACTTTTTATGAACTTTTTGTGCCTTACTATAATATGACTTTTTATGCCTTATTATAATATGACTTTTTCATGCCTTACTATATTATAACTTTTTTTATGACTTTTTATGCCTTACTATACTATGACTCTTTTATGACTTTTTATGCCTTACTATACTATGACTTTTTTATGCCTTACTTTATTATGGATTTTCAAGCCTTATTATTTCATGACTTTTAAGCCTTACTATACTAAGATATTTTTATGACTGCCTATATTATGAACTTTTATGCCTTACTATACTATGACTTTTTTATGACTTTTAATGCCTTACTATACTATGACTTTTTTATGTCTTACCATACTATGACTTTTCAATAACTTTTCGTGCCTTACTATACTATGACTTTTTATGCCTTACTATACTATGACTTTTTAATAACTTTTTGTGCCTTACTATACTATGATTTTTTATGCTTTACTATAATATGTTTTTTTATGACTTCTTGTGCCTTACTTTATTATGGCTTTTCAAGCCTTATTATTTTATGACATTTTATGTCTTACTATACTATGACTTTATTATGACGTTTTATACCTTACTATAATATGCCTTTTTTATGCCTTACTATACTATGACTTTTTTATGACTTTTTATGCCTTACTATACTATGACTTTTTTATGCTTTACTATACTATGACTTTTCAATAACTTTTCGTGCCTTATTTCATTATGACTTTTTATGCCTTACTTTATTATGGATTTTCAAGCCTTATTATTTTATGACGTTTTTATGCCTTACTATACTAAGACGTTTTTATGATTGACTATAATATGACATTTTATGCCTTACTATACTATGACTCTTTTTATGGTTAATTACACTATGACCTTTTTATGCCTTACTTTATT
Source organism: Seriola aureovittata (assembly GCF_021018895.1). Lineage (NCBI taxonomy): Eukaryota > Metazoa > Chordata > Actinopteri > Carangiformes > Carangidae > Seriola > Seriola aureovittata. The sequence continues at coordinate 23,106,945 of NC_079380.1, forward strand.
ATGGGTTTTCAAGCCTTATTATTTTATGAATTTTTATGCCATACTATACTAAGATGTTTTTATGACTGACTATAATATGACATTTTATGCCTTACTATACTATGACTTTTTTATGGTTAATTACACTATGACCTTTTTATGCCTTACTTTATTATGGCTTTTCAAGCCTTATTATTTTATGACATTTCATGCCTTACTATACTATGACTTTTTTATGACTTTTTATGCCTTACTATAATATGACTTTTTATGCCTTATTATAATATGACTTTTTCATGCCTTACTACACTATGACTTTTTTTATGACTTTTTATGCCTTACTATACTATGACTTTTTTATGCCTTACTATACTATGACTTTTTTATGACTTTTTATGCCTTACTATACTATGACTTTTTATGAACTTTTTGTGCCTTATTTCATTATGATTTTTTCATGGTTAATTACACTATGAATTTTTTATGCCTTACTTTATTATGGCTTTTCAAGCCTTATTATTTTATGACATTTTATGTCTTACTATACTATGACTTTATTATGACGTTTTATACCTTACTATACTATGACTTTTTTATGACTTTTTATGCCTTACTATAATATGACTTTTTAATAACTTTTTGTGCCTTATTATACTATGACTTTTTTATGACTTTTTATGCCTTACTATACTATGACTTTTTTATGCCATACTGTACTATGACTTTTTTATGACTTTTTATGCCTTACTATACTATGACTTTTCAATAACTTTTCGTGCCTTATTTCATTATGATTTTTTATGACTTTTTATGACTTTTTTATGCCTTATTTTATTATGGATTTTCAAGCCTTATTATTTTATGACTTTTTATGCCTTACTATACTAAGTCGTTTTTATGACTGATTATATTATGACTTTTTATTCCTTACTATACTATGACTTTTTAATAACTTTTTGTGCCTTACTACACAATTCCTTTTTTTTTGGGATATTTTATGTCTTACTACACTATTACTTTTTCATGATTTTTTATGGCTTACAACACTATGACTTTTTTTATGCCTTTTTATGCTTTATTATACTATGAAATATTTTGACTTACTATACTATGACTTTTTTATGCCTTACTATACTATGACTTTTTTATGACTATTTATGCCTTACTATACTATGACTTTTTTATGACTTTTTATGCCTTACTATACTATGACTTTTTTATGACTTTTTATGCCTTACTATACTATGACTTTTTCATGCCTTACTATACTATAACTTTTTTATGACTTTTTATGCTTTATTATACTATGACGTTTTCATGACTTACTATAATATGACTTTTTTATAATTTCTTGTGCCTTACTTTATTATGACTTTTTTATGCCTTACTACACTATGACTTTTTTATGCCTTACTATAATATGACTTTTTTGACTTTTTATCCCTTACTATATGACTTTTTATGACGTACTATACTACAACGTTTTTATGACTTACTATACTATGACGTTTTTATGACTTTTTATGCCTTACTATAATATGCCTATTTTATGCCTTACTATATTATGCCTTTTTTATGACTTTTTATGCCTTACTATACTATGACGTTTTTATGACTTTATATGCCTTACTATACTATGACTTTTTATGCCTTACTATACTATGACTTTTTTATGACTTTTTATGCCTTACTATATGACTTTTTATGACGTACTATACTACAACGTTTTTATGACTTACTATACTATGCCTTTTTTAAGAGTTTTTATGCCTTACTATAATATGCCTTTTTTAAGCCTTACTATACTATGACTTTTTTATGACTTTTTATGCCTTACTATACTATGACTTTTTTATGACTTTTTATGCCTTACTATACTATGACTTTTTTATGACTTTTTGTGCCTTACTATAATATGACTTTTTCATGCCTTACTATACTATAACTTTTTTATGACTTTTTATGCTTTATTATACTATGACGTTTTCATGACTTACTATAATATGACTTTTTTATAATTTCTTGTGCCTTACTTTATTATGACTTTTTTATGCCTTACTACACTATGACTTTTTTATGCCTTACTATAATATGACTTTTTTGACTTTTTATCCCTTACTATATGACTTTTTATGACGTACTATACTACAACGTTTTTATGACTTACTATACTATGACGTTTTTATGACTTTTTATGCCTTACTATACTATGACTTTTTTATGACTTTTTATGCCTTACTATACTATGACTTTTTCATGCCTTATTATACTATAACTTTTTTATGACTTTTTATGCTTTATTATACTATGACTTTTTTTGACTTAATATACTATGACTTTTTTGTGCCTTACTATACAATGACTTTTCAATAACTTTTTGTGCCTTATTTCATTATGACTTTTTATGCCTTACTATACTATGACTTTTTTATGGCTAATTACACTATGGCTTTTTTATGCCTTACTTTATTATAGCTTTTCAAGCTTTATTATTTTGTGACATTTTATGCCTTACTATACTATGACTTTTTTATGACTTTTTATGCCTTACTATAATATGCCTTTTTTATGCCTTACTATACTATGACTTTTTATGACTTTTTATGCCTTACTATACTATGACTTTTTTATGACTTTTTATGCCTTACTATAATATGCCTTTTTTATGCCTTACTATACTATGACTTTTTTATGACTATTTATGCCTTACTATACTATGACTTTTTCATGCCTTACTATGCTATAACTTTTTTATGACTTTTTATGCTTTATTATACTATGACGTTTTCATGACTTACTATAATATGACTTTTTTTTATAATTTTTTGTGCCTTACTTTATTATGACTTTTTATGACTGTTTATGCCTTACTACACTATGACTTTTTTATGCCTTACTATACTGTGAATTTTTTGACTTTTTATGTCTTACTATATGACTTTTTATGACGTACTATACTACAACGTTTTTTTGACTTACTATACTATGACGTTTTTATGCCTTACTATAATATGCTTTTTTATGCCTTACTTTATTATGACTTTTTCATGCCTTACTATATTATGACTTTTTATGCCTTACTATACTATGACTTTTTTATGACTTTTTATGCCTTACTATATTATGACTTTTTATGCCTTACTATACTATGACTTTTTTATGATTTTTTATGCCTTACTATACTATGACTTTTTCTTGACTTTTTATGCCTTACTATAATATGCCTTTTTTATGCCTTACTATACTATGACTTTTTTTGACTTTTTATGCCTTACTATACTATGACTTTTTATGCCTTACTATACTATGACTTTTTTATGACTTTTTTGCCTTACTATACTATGACGTTTTCATGACTTACTATAATATGACTTTTTTTATAATTTTTTGTGCCTTACTTTATTATGACTTTTTATGACTGTTTATGCCTTACTACACTATGACTTTTTTATGCCTTACTATACTGTGAATTTTTTGACTTTTTATGTCTTACTATATGACTTTTTATGACGTACTATACTACAACGTTTTTATGACTTACTATACTATGACGTTTTTATGCCTTACTATAATATGCCTTTTTTATGCCTTACTATACTATGACTTTTTTATGACTTTTTATGCCTTACTATAATATGCCTTTTTTATGCCTTACTATACTATGACTTTTTTATGACTTTTTATGCCTTATTATACTATGACTTTTTTTATGACTTTTTATGCCTTACTATACTATGACTTTTTTATGACTTTTTATGCCTTACTATACTATAACTTTTTATGACTTTTTATGCTTTATTATACTATGACGTTTTTATGCCTTACTATAATATGCTTTTTTATGCCTTTTTTATAATTTCTTGTGCCTTACTATACTATGACTTTTTTATGACTTTTTATGCCTTACTATAATATGCCTTTTTTATGCCTTACTATACTATGACTTTTTTATGACTTTTTATGCCTTACTATACTATGACTTTTTTATGACTTTTTATGCCTTACTATAATATGCCTTTTTTATGCCTTACTATACTATGACTTTTTTATGACTATTTATGCCTTACTATACTATGACTTTTTCATGCCTTACTATACTATAACTTTTTTATGACTTTTTATGCTTTATTATACTATGACGTTTTCATGACTTACTATAATATGACTTTTTTTAATAATTTTTTGTGCCTTACTTTATTATGACTTTTTATGACTGTTTATGCCTTACTACACTATGACTTTTTTATGCCTTACTATACTGTGAATTTTTTGACTTTTTATGTCTTACTATATGACTTTTTATGACGTACTATACTACAACGTTTTTATGACTTGCTATACTATGACGTTTTTATGCCTTACTATAATATGCCTTTTTTATGCCTTGCTATACTATGACTTTTTTATGACTTTTTATGCCTTACTATAATATGCCTTTTTTATGCCTTACTATACTATGACTTTTTTATGACTTTTTATGCCTTATTATACTATGACTTTTTTATGACTTTTTATGCCTTACTATACTATGACTTTTTTATGACTTTTTATGCCTTACTATACTATGACTTTTTTATGACTTTTTATGCCTTACTATACTATAACTTTTTATGACTTTTTATGCTTTATTATACTATGACGTTTTCATGACTCACTATAATATGCCTTTTTTATAATTTCTTGTGCCTTACTATACTATGACTTTTTTATGACTTTTTATGCCTTACTATAATATGCCTTTTTTATGCCTTACTATACTATGACTTTTTTATGACTTTTTATGCCTTACTATACTATGACTTTTTTATGACTTTTTTATGACTTTTTATGCCTTACTATAATATGCCTTTTTTGTGCCTTACTATACTATGACTTTTTTATGACTATTTATGCCTTACTATACTATGACTTTTTCATGCCTTACTATACTATAACTTTTTTATGACTTTTTATGCTTTATTATACTATGACGTTTTCATGACTTACTATAATATGACTTTTTTTATAATTTTTTGTGCCTTACTTTATTATGACTTTTTATGACTGTTTATGCCTTACTACACTATGACTTTTTTATGCCTTACTATACTGTGAATTTTTTGACTTTTTATGTCTTACTATATGACTTTTTATGACGTACTATACTCCAACGTTTTTATGACTTACTATACTATGACGTTTTTATGCCTTACTATAATATGCCTTTTTTATGCCTTACTATACTATGACTTTTTTATGACTTTTTATGCCTTACTATAATATGCCTTTTTAATGCCTTACTATACTATGACTTTTTTATGACTTTTTATGCTTTATATACTATGACTTTTTTATGACTTTTTATGCCTTACTATACTATGACTTTTTTATGACTTTTTATGCCTTACTATACTATAACTTTTTATGACTTTTTTATGCTTTATTATACTATGACGTTTTTATGACTTACTATAATATGCCTTTTTTATAATTTTTTGTGCCTTACTATAATATGACTTTTTTATGACTTTTTATGCCTTACTATAATATGCCTTTTTTATGCCTTACTATACTATGACTTTTTTTGACTTTTTTATATCTTACTATATGACTTTTTATGCCTACTATACTATGACGTTTTTATGACTTTTTATGCTTTATTTACTATGACGTTTTATGACTTACTATACTATGACTTTTTTATGACTTACTATAATATGCTTTTTTATGCCTTACTTTATTATGACTTTTTTATGACTTTTTATGCCTTACTACACTATGACTTTTTATGCCTTACTATACTGTGAATTTTTTGACTTTTTTATGTCTTACTATATGACTTTTTTATGACGTACTATACTACAACGTTTTTATGCCTTACTATATATGACTTTTTTATGACTTTTTATGACTTTTTATGCCTTACTATAATATGCCTTTTTTATGCCTTACTATATTATGACTTTTTCATGACTTTTTATGCCTTACTATAATATGCCTTTTTTATGCCTTACTATACTATGACTTTTTTATGACTTTTTATGCCTTATTATACTATGACTTTTTTATGACTTTTTATGCCTTACTATACTATGACTTTTTTATGACTTTTTATGCCTTACTATACTATGACTTTTTTATGACTTTTTATGCCTTACTATACTATAACTTTTTATGACTTTTTATGCTTTATTATACTATGACGTTTTCATGACTCACTATAATATGCTTTTTTATAATTTTTTGTGCCTTACTATACTATGACTTTTTTATGACTTTTTTTATAATTTCTTGTGCCTTACTATAATATGCCTTTTTTATGCCTTACTATACTATGGACTTTTTTATGACTTTTTATGCTTACTATACTATGACTTTTTTATGACTATTTATGCCTTACTATATATGCCTTTTTTATGCCTTTTTTATGCCTTACTATACTATGACTTTTTTATGACTTTTATTCCTTACTATAATATGCCTTTTTTATGCCTTACTATACTATGACTTTTTTATGACTTTTTATGCCTTACTATACTATGCCTTTTTTATGACTTACTATAATATGACTTTTTTATGACTTTTTATGCCTTACTTTACTATGACTTTTTTATGACTGTTTATGCCTTACTACACTATGACTTTTTATGCCTTACTATACTATGACTTTTTTTGACTTTTTATGTCTTACTATATATGACTTTTTTATGACGTACTATACTACAACGTTTTTATGACTTACTATACTATGACGTTTTTATGCCTTACTATAATATGCCTTTTTTATGCCTTACTATACTATGACTTTTTTATGACTTTTTATGCCTTACTATACTATGACTTTTTTATGACTTTTTATGCCTTACTATACTATAACTTTTTATGACTTTTTATGCTTTATTATACTATGACGTTTTCATGACTCACTATAATATGCCTTTTTTATAATTTCTTGTGCCTTACTATACTATGACTTTTTTATGACTTTTTATGCCTTACTATACTATGACTTTTTTATGACTTTTTATGCCTTACTATACTATGCCTTTTTTATGCCTTTTTATGACTTATTATACTATGACGTTTTTATGCCTTATATACTATGCCTTTTTTATGCCTTACTATATTATGACTTTTTTATGACTTTTTATGCCTTACTATAATATGCCTTTTTTATGCCTTACTATACTATGACTTTTTATGACTTTTTATGCCTTACTATACTATGACTTTTTTATGACTTTTTATGCCTTACTATAATATGCCTTTTTTGTGCCTTACTATACTATGACTTTTTTATGACTATTTATGCCTTACTATACTATGACTTTTTCATGCCTTACTATACTATAACTTTTTTATGACTTTTTATGCTTTATTATACTATGACGTTTTTATGCCTTACTATAATATGACTTTTTTTATAATTTTTTGTGCCTTACTTTATTATGACTTTTTATGACTGTTTATGCCTTACTACACTATGACTTTTTTATGCCTTACTATACTGTGAATTTTTTGACTTTTTATGTCTTACTATATGACTTTTTATGACGTACTATACTCCAACGTTTTTATGACTTACTATACTATGACGTTTTTATGCCTTACTATAATATGCCTTTTTTATGCCTTACTATACTATGACTTTTTTATGACTTTTTATGCCTTATTATACTATGACTTTTTTATGACTTTTTATGCCTTACTATACTATAACTTTTTATGACTTTTTATGCTTTATTATACTATGACGTTTTCATGACTCACTATAATATGCCTTTTTTATAATTTCTTGTGCCTTACTATAATATGCCTTTTTTATGCCTTACTATACTATGACTTTTTTATGACTTTTTATGCCTTACTATACTATGACTTTTTTATGACTTTTTATGCCTTACTATACTATGACGTTTTTATGCCTTACTATAATATGCCTTTTTTATGCCTTACTATACTATGACTTTTTTATGACTTTTTATGCCTTACTATAATATGCCTTTTTTATGCCTTACTATATTATGACTTTTTTATGACTTTTTATGCCTTATTATACTATGACTTTTTTATGACTTTTTATGCCTTACTATACTATGACTTTTTTATGACTTTTTATGCCTTACTATACTATGACTTTTTTATGACTTTTTATGCCTTACTATACTATAACTTTTTATGACTTTTTATGCTTTATTATACTATGACGTTTTCATGACTTACTATAATATGACTTTTTTATAATTTCTTGTGCCTTACTATAGTATGACTTTTTAATGACTTTTTATGCCTTACTATAATATGCCTTTTTTATGCCTTACTATATTATGACTTTTTCATGACTTTTTATGCCTTACTATACTATGACTTTTTTATGACTTTTTATGCCTTACTATACTATGCCTTTTTATGCCTTTTTATGACTTATTATACTATGACTTTTTATGCCTTACTATACTATGACTTTTTTATGACTTTTTATGCCTTACTATACTATGACGTTTTTATGCCTTACTATACTATGACTTTTTTATGACTTTTTATGCCTTACTATAATATGCCTTTTTTATGCCTTACTATATTATGACTTTTTTATGACTTTTTATGCCTTACTATACTATGACTTTTTTATGACTTTTTATGCCTTACTATACTATGACTTTTTTATGACTTTTTATGCCTTACTATACTATGACTTTTTTATGACTTTTTATGCCTTACTATACTATGACTTTTTTATGACTTTTTATGCCTTACTATACTATGACGTTTTTATGCCTTACTATACTATGACTTTTTTATGACTTTTTATGCCTTACTATAATATGCCTTTTTTATGCCTTACTATATTATGACTTTTTTATGACTTTTTATGCCTTACTATACTATGACGTTTTTATGACTTACTATAATATGACTTTTTTATGACTTTTTATGCCTTACTATACTATGACTTTTTTATGACTTTTTATGCCTTACTATAATATGACTTTTTTATGACTTTTTATGCCTTACTATACTATGACTTTTTTATGACTTTTTATGCCTTACTATACTATGACGTTTTTATGCCTTACTATACTATGACTTTTTTATGACTTTTTATGCCTTACTATACTATGACTTTTTTATGACTTTTTATGCCTTACTATACTATAACTTTTTATGCTTTATTATACTATGACGTTTTCATGACTTACTATAATATGACTTTTTTATAATTTCTTGTGCCTTACTATACTATGACTTTTTTATGACTTTTTATGCCTTACTATAATATGCCTTTTTTATGCCTTACTATATTATGACTTTTTTATGACTTTTTATGCCTTACTATACTATGACTTTTTTATGCCTTTTTTATGCCTTACTATACTATGACGTTTTTATACCTTACTATAATATGCCTTTTTTATGCCTTACTATACTATGACTTTTTTATGACTTTTTATGCCTTACTATAATATGCCTTTTTTATGCCTTACTATATTATGACTTTTTCATGACTTTTTTATGGCTAATTACACTATGGCTTTTTTATGCCTTACTTTATTATAGCTTTTCAAGCTTTATTATTTTGTGACATTTTATGCCTTACTATACTATGACTTTTTAATAACTTTTTGTGCTTTACTACACAATCCCTTTTTTTCATGACTTTTTATGCCTTACTATACTATGACTAATTTTTTGACTTTTTATACCTAGATATAGTACGACTTTTTATGCCTTTTTTTGACTTCTTATGCTTTATTATACTATGACGTTTTTATGACTTACTATAATATGACTTTTTTTTATCATTTTTTGTGCCTTACTTTATTAGGTACTTACTACACTATTACTTTTTTGACTATTTATGCATTACTATAATATGACATTTTATGACGTACTATACTATGACGTTTTTATGACTTACTTTATTATGGCTTTTCAAGCATTATTATTTTATGACATTTTATGCCTTACTATACTATGACTTTTTAATAACTTTTTGTTCTTTACTACACAATCCTTTTTTTTCGTGACTTTTTATGCCTTACTATACTATGACTTTTTTATGCCTTACTATACTATGACTTTTTATGCCTTACTAATATACTTTATCCCTATACTATGACGTATATATGACTTTCTATACTTTAAGTTTTTATGCCATAATATACTGTGATATTATGTTTCATAAATAAAACTGAATTGATTAAACTGAAGAGCAAATGTAAATGAATTAGGTGTGGATGAAAGAGAAACACAAATAGGTTATATATGCGGCTGAATTGACAGAGGGGGGTAGAAATAAGTGTCAAATAGCAGAGGAGCATCAGAGAGATGGGAACAGGGAGAAAGAGAAGGACAACAGAGGAAACAGAGAAAAGAGAGTGAGCATAAGCACAGTGAAAGGGCAGTAAAGCGATGAGAAGATGAAGAAAAATGGCTAAAATTGGAAGGTTTGCGGGGATGAGGAGAGAGAGGAGGGAGTGGTGATGGATGAGATGGGAGAAAAGAGAGAAAATCAGAGAAGAAGGGATCGGCCAGAGGGACAGACAGAGGCATCTTTGTGTGTGTCACAGTGCTAGAGGATAGAAGACAATAAAAACAGTCCGTCACTGTATTCACTGTATAACAAGATATAAAATTGAATAGAAAACATCCTGGGTGTTGAGTCTCGGCTTCCTCCTACAGGTGGCAGTCTTGATCTTCATATTACCTTTATTTTCTTTTTTAAAACTTGTTATTTTACACAAATAAAAATAGGAAAGAAATGAAAGACAAACAGATGATTAAGTGTCACGTAATGGTGAGAACCATGGCATCAAAGATTTTGAAGAAGCCCAGGACAGTTTCTCCTGCTTTGACATATTTGCCGCTTCCATAACACTAAAAATTACAATTAGTTTTACTGGTCCACAATATTGTATTTGCATCTTTACTTGAAAACACGCTTAGAAAGAATATTAAATGTAAATGTGGAAGTATTTGCTTGATCCCTTGGTAGGTAGTCTCTGCAGAATTTCCTGTCACCAACAGCCTCTAATAATCATAAAGGATTGGGCAGCATGTAGCCTGAGAGGCAAAACCCAGGGGAAAACTCTGTAAAGCACTTTCTGCTGCTCCAAACAAACGCAGGCAGAGTGTCAACATTGTTATCAGCTCTTTCCTTCTCTGGATTTTGGTAGCGCCGTCAGAGGACACTGTTGAGAGAAACCTTAGAGACTAACTCATGTCCCCTTCATCCTCGGTGTAAATTATGCCCTTACTCCTTCATTAGGAGGAGCTGGCAGCCTGGAGCTGGATTCAGCTGTCAGGTATTCAGTGGGCATCACCTCGTCTTCACAGCTACAATGGGATTTCATTCACACTGTCACTCCTGTCTAAATACCCACAACGGCAGCTGTGTATGTGTGTGTGTGTGTGTGTGTGAGAGAGAGAGACAAGTAAACATGTCTGAAATACAAAGACTGTGATGTTTCATTCATTACGTTGTCAGCATGAATAATAGATAGCTAATTGATATGCAGTACATCACACATGCACACGCATTCACATGCATGCACACACACACACACACACACACACACACACACACACACTTCCATGTGGGATCACATTCTGAACTAATATTTGTGAGGCTCAGTTGTCATTTCAGATTCAAATTTATCACAAGAGGCAAAAGAACAAGAGAGAGAGTGTGGGGCGAGAGAAAGAGATCAAAGGCCAGACAAAACAAACTACACACACATATACACACAAACACACACAGTGCGTACATATATATTACACAAAAATGAAGAGGGTGGAAAATAATAACTATTCTTACCTCTGCACCTCTTTGTCATGTAACATCAGAACTAACTGTCACTTGATTAGATCCTTGATCGAGTATTGAAAGAGCATGTGTTATAGAGTAGACTTAAGTTACTCTGTTAGATCTAATATATATATATATATATATATATATATATATATATATATACAAACAAACAAATAAGGCACAACTTATTAATCAATGAGCTTTAGAAGTGTTAGAAGACGAATCATTGAGCTTTGGAGCGCCAGGCTAGCTGTTCCCCCCGATTCCAGTCTTTATGCTAAGCTAAGCTAATTGCCTCCTGTATTTAGGTCTATACTTGACTTACAGATATGAGAGTGATATTGATCTTTTTGTTCTCACTCTCATACGAAAGTGAATAAACCTATTTCCCATTCCTCAGCTCAAAACACCAACAAAACCACAAATTGTTTTTACACTTCAGTTTTTGTTTGGAGTGAACAAACAAGATATAACATGTTGATTATTGAGCTTTAGAGGAGCTGGTAGGTGGATTTTGTTACCTGCAGAAAATGGATGGATTAAACTGCTAAACTAAGACTGGATTCAAGACATCTCATGTTCATGGTCTCTGACAGCAGGCGGTCCTGCACTGGACATCCAGTTTGTGTCCCGTTAGACCAGCTGATGTACGTCTGCATGAGCCAGGAGGAAAACAGGTGGAAATAACACAAGTCACGTAATGTGAGAGGGACAGAGCTGAGAACTAAAGAAAGACAGACAGACAGAAAGACGAAGGGAAGGATGAGGAGTTAGAGTTGGAAACAAATACTCAAAAACTTCTGTTTTATTTTGTTTCTGACAAACAGACTTGAAGGACAAACGCAGTCCTGAAAGTTAGTGAACAGGCTCCAGTCTGAATAACAAGCCTTTCAAACTGTTTGTGCTCAGTGTGTGTTTGAACGCCCCCTCACTCAGATACCTGTCTCCTGGGAAACCGGTGACACACACACACACACACACACACACACACACACACACACACACACACACACACACACACACACACACACACACACACACACACACACACACAGAGAGAGAGGTGCCTGGAAGAGCTGAGGACTGAGGAAAGAAAGAGAGGTGGGAAGGATTCAACAGTAATGAGTGCAAACACACATATACACAGGCGCATGCGCACACGCGCACACACACACACACACACACACACCACACACACACACACACTTGCATTTTGGCTCCCTCTGCTCCTTGTGTTCAAACTGTAATGAAGACTCAGCCAATAGGATGCCTCGCTTCCTGTGATGTTGGCCAATCAGAGACCTGCATGCTGACACACCCACAAGAGGGTGTGTAGCGCTCTGCTGAGGTAGGATGGAGCGAGAGAGAGAGAGAGAGTGCGCCAGTGTGTTGGGATGTGTGGATACCTTTTTGTGCTGGTGTACTGTATCGAGCGTGTGTGTGTGTGTGTGTGTGTGTGTGTGTGAGACAGAGGAAGCTCCCAGCAGGTTCTGATGTTATGCTGATGTTGGTCCTTTGGGGGAAACAGAGAGGTGGCCGAACCCCTGACTGCTGCTCTCACCATGAAACAGGAACACACAGTCAGTTCATGTCAGCAAAGATTTAATTACACGTGGACACACAGGAATTCAGAAGACACACACACACACACACACACACACACACACACACACACACACACACACACACACACACACACACACACACACACACACACACACACACACACACACACACCCTTGCCAGCTTTTTGAGGGCAGTCATGAACGGTGAGTGGTGGAAAATGTGTCTCCTGCGGTCAGCTCTGCAGCTCATGAGGAAGCTGAACTTTCCTCCATTTTATCACAACCAGCAGCTTCATTACTGAGCTGCCAAAATGGAGGCCTGATGGAGTCCACTGTTGATTAAAGGGGCAGGCCACACAAACTGCAAACAGGCACTACAGCAGAGAAAAAACAAAACAAAACATGAGAGCAGCTAATTTTGGTGGGTGATCTGCCTCCTCTGGTGACGGTGAAAACTGCAGGACACAAAAAGGTGGCCAGATTTCTGAAATTAAAGCGAGGACATTTCCAGTTCAGTGTCAATATATCATTAAAATACCCAATAAAAAAGGGGGACAGTCCCGGTTTCCTGTATTTTGACTGTGGTAACTGTTGTACTATAATAAACTATGGTGAGGGACGACTCCCTACCTATGAAATGGTTGTTAAGCCCAATTGTCTGTCTATTCCTCAATTATTCATATTCCTTTGGTCTGTAAGAGTCCACAGATCAAAAGAATCAAAAGGGTTTTTCATAAAAATATTCCAGGTTGTGAATATTGTCGTGTGAAGTCCATTAAAGACTGTTGGCCAACTTCTTCTTCTTCACTTCCTCCAACATATAAACAATGTTTTCAAGTTCCGGCTGGAAGACTTTAGGTATGTTTGGTTCCGTTAATTTACTTCCTGGTTATGAACTTCTAACGAATAAATGAGCCAACTAACCTTTTCCCTGCCTAGAGACCCACAGTGCAAAGCTAGACGTCTGTTTTTTTAATTCACAGTTAAAACCAGGGACATTTCTGGAGACAGCTCCAGCCGGGGACAGGCCACCAAAAACAGGGACTGTCCCCAGAAAACCCTTGGACACAAGGCAATGAGGAAGAGATTAAAGCTAAAGTGCATTTAGCTGAATATTTACTGTGAATTATTCTGTTTAAAGAATTTTTGAGATTTGAGATTTTGAGAAAAACAAGGTTATTCGCTTTCTTGCTGAGAAATAGATGAGTAGATTGATACCACTCTCAAATCTGTGTGGTAAATATGAAGTTACACTTAGCTTAGCTTAGCTTAGCGTAAACACCAAAAAACAGCTAGCACAACTCTGTCCAAAGGTAACAAAATACACCCAGCAGCACCTCTAAAGCTCACTACTGAACATGTTATGGCTTGTCTGTTTAATTTGTACAAAAACTAAAATGTAAAGTAAGTATTTTTTGATATTAGTGAGCCTCAGAGGTTGCTAGGTGTATTTTGTTAGCTTTGGACACAGCCATGCTAGCTGCTTCCCTTCTGTTTCTAGTCTTTGTGCCAAGCTAAGCTAACCGGCAGCTGGTTGTCACCTTATATTAATAAAAAGATCTTCTCATCATCCAATAGGCAACTTTTCCTTTTGAAACGCGTCTCAGATGCTTTGTCAAGATGTCATGTAAGACTAATTAAACACGACCGACCAAAGAGAAGGCTGAAAGGGAAACGTGCAGCACTTTAGCACTTTAGAAGGAACATAAATACCATCAAAAAGCACTGACATCAGAAAAGAGAAGAGCTGAAAGAAATTAAAATATGCATCATTTTCATGCCAGAGACTCACAGAACAGCCAAGGTTACAGTTCCATCTGTTTATTGATTAACTATAAAATATTGAGTTACTAAAACAATTTAAAAGAAACACTGATAAACATGGTTGCTGTCTGTAAAAAAAAAAGAATTTTTTTTTCTTACACATACAGTATAGGGCGACAGAATATATCTGGTTTCAGATTCATCTCTAAAATGTTTTCTTTTTTTGCATTTTTACAAGATTAGACATGTGTACAAAGTATATTCTGATAGCTTTTTCTCCCCTCGACAGTGAAGGATCATTTACAAAACTTAGATGATTTTTCTATTTATTTTCAAAATAATCTTTTTTTTTTTCTTTTCTGTAACAGGACGATAACGATACTGAAGGAACAGCAGACGAAGAACCAGCCTCCAGTCCACCTCTCTCTCTCTCTCTCTCTCTCTACCATTCTCTCTTTTGCCCTCTCTCCCATTCCTCTCTCTCTCTCTCTCTAGCAGCTAGCTCCCAGTGCCTGTCAGCAGTATTGCTTGAGAGGCGTGGACGATTGTTCAGAGAGGGGAAGCAAGGGGGGAAATTTATTACAGAAACATGCAAAGAAAAGAAAAGAAAAGAAAAGAAAAACAAAAACAGAGAAAATTAAAACCAGAGAAAAAAAACAACAAACAAAAACAAAGTAAAACACGTAAATGGTGATAGAAAGAACATGTATAAAGTCAGGCTCTTAAAACATGACACCAAATGAAAATGAAGGCGAAGTGGGGAATAAGTGTGTGTGTGTGTGTGTGTGTGTGTGTGTTGGACCCTGTTTGAAGGCCTAAGGCTGGGCTTTGGATGGAGTTAGGGGACAAATAGAGATCGGTAGGCAATAACACACACCATATAGGGTTACAAAGGTGTTTAAGTGTACGTGTGTGTGTGTGTGTGTGTGTGTGTGTGTGGTAATACAAGGGGATAAGAGCGTGATGTCTTATCAGTCTCTCACTCTCACACACACATACACAGACAAAAAAGTGCTTTAGCAGCTCCAGGGGTAAACAAAGATTCAGAACGGAGCACTTTAACTTGTTCACTCTGCAAACACTGGTACGACCTGTCTGTCCATGACACTCCCACGGCCGCAGATACGTTTCCGGCCGACTTTCAGTCAAAACTTTTGAACTCTCGTCTGCAGACATTTGAGTTTCAGGCAGGAGATCTTGTGTCTGGTCTCGGCCCGAAAGGGAGTCGATATATAAGAGCAGCAGCTGGACGAGCAGCTGGGGCTTTAGCAGATAAGATATTCTGGCATCAATTGATCGAGTAATCTCAGAAAACAGCACATAGAGTCACTCTGTACCTGTTAAACCACTTTCAGCACTAACAACTAGCAGCAAATTACCAACCTTATCTTTACTGGGTGGCTATCATGTCTGGATTTGAGAGAAATGTGCACTGAAATGCTGCTGTACTGGCAGACGTCTTTTGTCATTTAGCGGGAAAATGTCACATTAACACCTTGGGTCGTCCTCCAGACGTCACGCAGCCATCTCAACGTGAGTAAAAATATGATATAGCCTACATTAAAATCAGACACATCCAGAGAAAACCAAAAGATCTCAAGATAGTAGAAAATATTAAACCTATTGAATATCAACAAGACAATCTTCAATCTCTGCAGCGAAGCAGAGAGAGGGCAACGTGGTACGAAACATACAAGAAAATCAACATGATAATCACAGATATATAAAGTATATACAGTATACTATATACTGTATATAGATACTGATATATCTGATACACACTCTATACACAATAGTGTAGCTAAGTGGGTTAAGAGCTCAGGAACGGAGGGTTGTTCAAACTATGAATCACAAAGAAGAAAGATGTTTCCCAACATCAGCAGACTGGAGAAAATACCAATCTGACTTCTCCGCAGCACCTACAGGAGCCGAGGATAATGGCGGGAGTATGGGGGGGGGGCGGGACCTAAGAGAGATTTGGCGAATCATCATCATAAGGCCTGGGAGAGTAAGGCCACCCAAACGCTCACAACCCTGAGCACGACATTCAACAGTCTCACTCTAACAACGGTTAAACTAGGCACATAGAAATAATTCATAAGCAGCTAAGAGAAAAAAGAACAACGTGTAGAAGGGACGTGGTCGCATGTGTCTGTTTGTCCATGGGGGGGGGGGGCGTCACCGGCGTGCAGAGGAGAGGCAGCGAGAGAGGCGGGGGGGGGGGGTTAAGCAAATACTCTAGGAAGACATACACGACTCCCAGTCACACGGTCTCCTCTGCAGCGGAGCTCATTCAAAGTGCACTCATGTCAAATACGATTGCTTGGAGGGCGAAGTGTGACCATAAGAGGTTCAGATGGACGTCCATAAAACAGCAGAAGCAAAAGAAATATATATTAAAAAAAAAAAAAATACATCTCACACAGGACATTTGGAGGTTGCAAACGCTGCAGCGAAACTGAATAAATGAAGCCAAACTGTGGACGATGAGTGTTAAAAATTGAATTATGTTGATCTAATCAGAGCTGGCAGCTTCATACTGCACATCGGTGCCGTGACCTTGATGCATCTTGGCCTGACTGCAGCGTTTGCAACCCTGGAAACACCTTTAAAACAAAAACAAAAAAAGGAAAAATCCACCCTCTGGGAGTCCTGCACTGTTATACCAGCTCGTCTTGTTCAGTGCATTCATGGAGTTACTTTGGAAGGTTTTACTTTACTTGGTTAACCTGATTAACAAGAAAAAAAAGAAAAAGAGGGATGTCCTACATTTCCCAGAATTCTTTTCAACACCACCCGGACGGGCCTAAAGCGGCACCTCCTCTCGGACCCCCCCCCCCCCCCCCCGGTTCTGTTGCTCCACCTCAGTGCAAAACGGTGAAAACAACAGAACGCAAGATGCATCGCCACCAGCAGCTGGTTTTTGTGTCGTAGTGTTTAAAGTGTTCGTGGGTAGATTTTTCCTTTCAGAATGAACTCAAAGATGAAAATGGGAAGTGCTTTTAATAGTACACAATTCCTTCCTCTCTCTTTAGCCTGAGTCTCTGAGGGAGTCAGAAGTTTGAGTAGCACACGGGCAGCTGCCCGGGTTAGGATTGTCAAGGGGAATTGAAGGGGTTAAATTAAAGGAGCATAGACTCTAAGTGTTTTTAAGTGCTCTCTGTTGGACAGCAAAAGGAGGGAGTCTCTACCTCTCTCTCTCTTTCTGCGCATCTCTTTCTCTTTTTGCATCTGTCTGTCGCTCCTGCTGTTCTATAGATACATTTATATGACTGTAACATGACTGTAACATCACCACGGCAACATCATAATCACAACGTCACACCACCGGCGCGTGCACGCGTGCGCGTGTGTGTGTGTGTGTGTCCGTCTGTCCGTCCTGTCGGGGCTGGGGGAGGACGGATGGACAGACACGGGGGCCTCTCTCCTGTATCATCATTCACAGTTCATTAAAGCTTCTTGACTGTTTACCTCTTTAGAAAAAAGTACTCTGACATAAATCTATTACATGAAAATAAAACACTCATATTTTCCTCTATATAACTGTGAGTGTGTGTGTGTGTGTGTGTGTGTGTGTGTGTTACATGGGGGTGAGTATTTACATGTGTCTGTGCATGTGAGTACGTCTGTGTTCGTGTCAGTTGTATTTACATGTAAAAGGAGACTGAAGCGCTCGCGTGTTGTGAAACTTTCCCCATGAACACGACGAGCGCGACAGTTTGTGTCGATGGAGTCTGTGTGTGCAAATGTTTCCGGAGACTTGTTCCTTTTTTAATACTGTCTGTAGTGTCTCCTGTCTCTGTAGTAGTAGCTGTTCGTGACAGTCCGTCTCGAAGTGTATCATGGTAAATCGGAGCAGTTGAGTTCGTCGAGTCACGTCTGCGAAAAAGATCCATCATGACTGAAGATCAGTGATTAGACTTGGAGGGACCACGGGTCGGGTTTCCACTCCTAGTGAGGTCCACGGTTGGTGAGTCCGATCACAATTTGGTGTCAGCAACTCGTAGCGTTTAGCAGATGACCGGGACTCCGTCGGTGTTGAAGATCATGCCAGTGGTGGGTTCGTACGTGCCGGCCAGGTAGTAGAGGTCCTCGCTGTCGGCGTAGCGGCGCGTGTGCGTCATCTGCTCGTACTCGTCCACGCTCACCACCAGGCACTTGTGGCTGACCGTCTGCACGTCGTTCTCGTCGCTGTGGGACGACTGGTACAGGGCGCGCTGCGACAGACACACACATGCTTTCATTCTGTGACTGCTGTAGACTGTGTGTTGTGGATGGACACAGAATTATATAACACATATATTATTAAAAGTAAGTGTAAAAACAAATATAAAGCTTTACACGACAAGTTAGTTCAGACCAAGTAATTTGATTGGACGAGAGTCATTCCATGAGATATAAAAAACAGCACTGGGACTTTTAACTACATCACAGGTGATCTATTAACCATTAATCAACATGACATTAACGGTTGTTTTCTCAGTTTGTAACGAAGTTTGAAAAGAAATAACATTTGAATTAAATGATGTCTGGTCGTCAGAAGAGGATGAAGGGAACACCTGAGGTAACGTGTAGGCAAAGCAGCAAGCTAGTGTGCACTGTGCAGGTCGGGGTAATGTTTATGTGTTGCTTAGCAACAGTCCAGTGTCAGTCCAGTTGCGGAAGTATTTGTGTTGTCGTAGACAAATAAATGATAACGAGAGGGAGAGATGTTGGACTGAATATCAGCGCGGCTGTGATGCTGTCACAGGTACGAGGCCGCACGCCGTCAGCCAGTGAACATGATGTCATCATCTACATACTGTGCTGTAAACTGCTGCAGCATCACTGTAGTCATTCCTCTAACAGTAGCAGCTAAAGCATTTTAGCTAAAACACTAAAGCTAATAAAGTTAGATAGCTAATATTATATTTATAAGTTCAGGCACCACAACAGAAAAAGTCTCCAACTTTACTGCGCTGTTCTTGCTTTGTTTTAGATGTGTGTGATTGTCTCTTAGTGTTAGCTAGCTAACTCGGTTGCTGTTAGCTTGCAGGCTAAAATGCTTTGGCTAATCTTAAAATACTTTATACATTGATGCTACAGCGTAAGTTGCTTAACCAGCTGATTAGAGGTTAAAGGAAAAAGCTTTATATTCCCCTTTACAATCCACTTTAGTTTCATAACTAACAGTAATATTATTATTATTATTATTATTTTTAATTAAACAAAAACCTGGCATCAATAACCAGAAGACAAAACAACAAACACAGATCAAACTTAACACACACTAAGTGTTAACAAACCAAATGATGAACACAAACATAACATTACAAAATCAATCAGCCTCGACAACCTGAATAAAATATTAAAGAATAAATAATTAAGAAACCAATCAATCAAGAATAAACTAACAGTATTATTTATTTATATATTCACAATTATATTTTTGACCTGTCAGTCTCAAGTTTCCACACCGTCTAAGATGCCCATTAGTCTGTTCCATGGTTATATAAAGAACCTCAGTGTTTTTAAAGCCTGAGCAGCAGAACCGGAGACCACAGGTGCAGCAATCAATTCTCCTCTTACCTCCATGAAGTCTTTCCTCTGGATAGACGAGTGCAGAGCTGCTGGTAAAGACTGGCTGCAGATCTGATCCCAGTTCTGGAGAGAAAAACAAGTCTTACACTTAGGGAAAAAAAAAAAAAAATATATATAAAAAAAATTCAGTCTGGTGTGAAAGAAGTATCATGATTCACTCATTCGATAAGAAACAAATAGATAAACGTGATTATAGGAGGTGACATTGAGTCAAATAAGTTCGACCATGAATAAAAACCCTCTTACCTTCTTGTCAGTGAGTTTCTTGCCGGGGTTCGTCTCCTCCGGGTGATAGAACCAGTTGACCCTGACCACCATGTTGCTGCCCCAGGACTCCCACATGCTCTGGATGCGGCCGATGAAAGGCAGGTTGGGCCGACCGGCGGACAGGAACACGGCGCAGTCACCGATGCGGATCATCTCTCGGCCGCGAACGATGGCCTTATAGAAGAGCTTCTTCGCTTTGCCCTTCATGCCGCGTCTCTGGAAGGGGGGGGGGGGTCACAAGAGGACAAGCTGGTCACAAAGTGAAGGGGGAAGGGGGGTGAGAACATTTCATTTTTCTAATTGCGTGGTGTCCGTCCTCACCTGAGTGGGTTTCCCAAACCACTTCCAGAGCTGTCTGGCTGGAAGAAAAGCAGAGATCTTGGGCCTGTTCTCCACACTGGGGAGCCTCTGACGTTTAGCCAGCTCCTTGGTGGTGGGGAGGTGGACCCCCTCTCTCCGCTTTGGTCTCCCCACTTTCCCCTCTCCTCCACTGGGCTTCGGTTTCGGGGGCCGACCCCTTTGACCCGAGCCCTTCCCCGTGGCCGGTTTCCCAGATTTAGCGGGAGCAGGAGCAGCGGGAGCCGGAGAGGTCGACGGGGAGGGAGATTCTGAGGGAGGCGACAGCTCCTCCTCCTCCTCCACTTTCACCTCCGCCTCCTTCTTCACATCCTCTTCCTCCTCTTCTTTCGTCTCTTCTTTGGGTTTGTCCTGCGCCGGAGGCGGGGAGACGGGGCCTGGCGGAGGCGTGGGGGTCCTCTCTTCATCTGAGCTGCAGGACGAGTCGTCGGTGGAGGAGGAGGACGATGAGGACGACGACGACGAAGAGGATGAGGAGGAACCAGAGCAGGACGAAGAGGAGGAAGAGCAGCTTGAGGTGCATTTCTTCTTTTTCTTCATTTTCCCTTTCTCGCCTTCTTCCTCTGACTCGGAGCTGCTGCTGCTCTGAGACTCCTCTTTCATCTTTCTCTCCTCTCTTTTCTCCACCTCCTTTCTCTCTTCTTTTTTAACTTTCTCCTCTCTGGCGTCCACTTCCTGTCCTCTACCTCCACTTCCACGGCTGTCCGTCTTCTCCTTCGGCAGCATGGGCGCTTTGTAGGCGGAGTCTTTCTCTGGAAGGCTGGAGTCTCTCTCTGGAGCCCGCGGCTTAGCTTTTAGCAGCTTTTGATTGGCTGAGGCCGTGGTGATGGGGGCGTGATCTCGTCTGACGCCCCGACCCTCTAGCAACATCAGGGCCTTGGTCTTCTTGGTCTTGGGCGAGGTGACACCTTCATGGTCCAGCTTCACGAGGGGCTCCGCTGACAGGGACTTCCGCCTCACCGCCGACCCCCCGTCGTTCTGCCCCGGGCCGGGCTTGGGCCTGGAGATGGAGCTGGAGCTGGAGCTGGTTCTGGAGCTGGAGGAGAGCTGGTCAGACGGCATCTTTAGTTTGGGTCTGGGGGCAGATGACGACGACGACGATAATGAGGATGATGACGACGATGAAGGTCTGGGAGCGAGAGAAGAGCCGGGCTTGCCTGATGATAGCCGGGAGATGGGGCTGGGAATGAGCCCGGAGCCGAGGCTCGGTCTGGAGCTGCTGTGATGGTCCGAGGAAGGTTTAGTTTTGGGTGTGGAGGCAGAGGCCGGCCTGGGCGTGGATGACGCACCGGGTTTGGGCGCAGCTGACGTCGCCATGGGTCTGGACATGGGTCTGTTGGTGGTGGGACTGACGCTGCTGGTGCTCTCCCTCTCCCTCTCCCTCTCCCTCTCCCTCTCTCTCTCCCTCTCTCTCTCTCTCTCTCTCTCCCTCTCTCTGCGCTGGCTGTTGTACGAGCTGAGGTTGGGCTCGCTGTACAGATCCACAGTCAGGACTTTCCCGTAGGTGGAGGGGTAGAGGGAAGGAGGGAGAGCACGGGCCGGTTTAGAAGCGGGAGGCTGGGCCGAGCCGCTCTTCCTGGGCACCGGGGAGGGAAGGGTGGGGCTGCTCGCGGGGGACGTGGTGGAGCTTTTGCGGCCCGGTTTCGTCTGTGTTCCCATCGTTGGCCGGGACGCGGGGCGGGGCTTCTCCTGACCCGCCTTCTGGACGGAGGAGGTCCTGTCCTGGGCGGGCTTCGCTGGAGCCTGGGGTCTCTCTGCAGGCTGGGTGGAGGAAGGTGGAGGATCGGTTTTCTCCCGGCCATCCTGGTTCACGGAGGTCTCTGTGGGAAAAGAAACACAACAACTTTATATTTGACCAAACTGTAAACGGGTTAGACAGTTACAGTGGATACGCTGATGTTTTCATTGTGTGGCCTCGTGATTTTTTGTGGTTTGCAGCAGAATGGGAGACATAACTATTTCTGAAATGAAAACATTGCACTGAAGAAATGCTTATCCAGACAAAACAAGGGCGGCGTCAGCGAATCAGACACGCAACACGCCACGTATTACAGCAGTGACACGTCAGAGCAACAGACTCTCAGCTTCACTGAAGGTTTGAGCAGATTCATTAAACTGATATGAGACACGACACACGTGGTCAAACATGATGAAAGATGTTCCGTGAGCGTGGAGCTATTTTCGTTGGTTCTGTTGCTTTAGAAAAGACGCATCAAAGATACGAACGTGACGCAAAGTATTTTTGAGTTTCGCTCTTTAATGATAAATATGTTTTTTTTTTAAAAAAAGTAAAGACAGAAAACGAGCCGCAGTGGAACTAGTTTCTATTATTATTCCTAATAATCAGCACAAATGAAGTGAAGTTCCAGCTGCTGGGTGAAACACCGAGCACCGATCTGTCTTTACGGCACATTAAGCTCCAGCGTGTGAGGAGACGTCCTTTACTGCTCCCATGGAGTCACTCAAAGAGGAAAAAAAAATTTTAAAAAAAGGGGAAAGTGATGACGGTACTTAATGCACGTTGGATCAGTTTCACTTCAAGCACCTCCTCCGTTATTTTCTCCTCCTGTGGGAAACGTTTTCTTTAATAAGTCGAACAGATCCGACACTGATGGTCGGACATTTCTGTGTCTCTGCCGACAGTGTCAGAATAAATCTATCAACCGCTAAACTCTTTATATGTTTTTATATTTGCATCTGTATGTTACTGTGTATAGTATTTCTAAATTTCTCTTATTTATTCTAGATTCTGTTTCTGTTCTTATTTTATTTCTTTATTACTTCTTTATATTTCCTCTTGTGCTGATGTGTCAATAAAGAAGCAGCGGGTTGCTTTTATTAATCCCTGTATCGATCCCTGGGAGGTTCGATCAGCTCACCTGGTTTGGGTTTGGGTTTGCGACCGGGTTTTCCTTTGATCTTGGGAGCGCTCTCCTCCGGCTTGGTTCCCGCCTCTTTGCCCTCTTTGCTGCACTTGCGGACTCTCCTCCGGGAGCAGCTCGCCACCAGCAGCGCAGGGGACGGTTCGGCGCCTGGACAGAGGCACAGAGGGGATTTAACCGACATGCTTCTGGTATAAAAAGAAAAAACGTATAAGAAGGCGAGATGTCGTCTGTTCCCGGCTGACACCATTATGTCTGTTTGACTGCGCTCATCTCCTCACACAGCTTCAACATCTCGCTTTGCAAAGAGCAAAATATTTTTACCAGCTTCTAACGAGCAGAAATCAACAAAAACATGGAAACATTTTATTTTTGTATTTTCATTTTTGTAAAGTGCGTCGAGTTGTTTCTCCTTTTGGAAGTTCTGTTTTCCTCAATGGATCTGATGTGAAACTCCTGACGCCTGAAACAGGAGTTACACATTCACATCCACTTCAACAATTAGTGTGTGTGTGTGTGTGTGTGTGTGTAGGACTATGACCTCCCTGTCTGCATTTGCATGAATGCTATTTCTGTTTGTTGATGCTTTTTGCATAAGTTACAAGAGCTGCTAATTTACACACACTAATGTAAAGTAGCAATACACTGGAGTGTGTGTGTGTGTGTGTGTGTGTGTGTGTGTGTGTGTGTATACCCTCTTCTCCTTCCCTGTTTCAACAGAGAACTGAGAGCTGCAACAGGAAAAATCTAGAAAGATCATGATTGATCATGAACTCATCATGACCTGTGTGTGTGTGTGTTGTGTGTGTGTGGTGTGTGTGTGTGTGTAGGACTATGACCTCCCTGTCTGCATTTGCATGAATGCTATTTCTGTTTGTTGATGCTTTTTGCATAAGTTACAAGAGCTGCTAATTTACACACACTAATGTAAAGTAGCAATACACTGGAGTGTGTGTGTGTGTGTGTGTGTGTGTGTGTGTGTGTGTGTGTGTGTGTGTGTATACCCTCTTCTCCTTCCCTGTTTCAACAGAGAACTGAGAGCTGCAACAGGAAAAATCTAGAAAGATCATGATTGATCATGAACTCATCATGACCTGTGTGTGTGTGTGTGTGTGTGTGTGTGTGTGTGTGCGTGTGTGTGTGCACGCTCACAGTGGATCTTGTAGTCTGGCGGCAGCAGTCTGATGTGGGAGAGGGGGATGCGGCCTGTGTCGCCATCGTCAAACTCCACGGTGATCAGATCATCATTCTCGTCAATATCTGAACTTCCTGTTTTGGGGAAAAACAACATTTTAATTTGAAATTTTTTTTTTGTTGCAAATAAAAACAGTTTGTAAGATCCGTTTGATTTGTTGATCTGTCACTCGTGTTCACTGCAGCAGAGCTGCCTGAACGCAAAGGTTTGTTATGTAACACCTGCTGTATCATGCACTGAAGGATCTTTTACATTTGTTTGTGCTGCCAGCTACAATTAATCTGTGCACATAAGAGGATTATGGATCGTATCACGTGAGTGGCCGAGGGTGTGTGTGTTTCCGTGTTACCGTTGACGACGGTGCCGGGGTAGAGGCAGCGGTACTGCTGGCTCCAGTAGGCAGCGATGCGGGTTCCCTCTGGGAGATAGCGCACGGACGGAGGCTTCACATCGATGATCTGCACGGACGGAACGGACAGTCAACACAACGCGGCGTTCGGCCACTCTCATGCACACACGTTATCACGACCTGTGAGGTACGAGACAGAGATGTGCAGACGGTCTACTCACAGCTTCCTGCAGCAGTTGTTCCAGGCAGTAGATGTGTGGTCGGTTCCCTCTCTCCCCCTCCACCACCACGCTGTATCTGCAGGGAGGAAGCACCGCAGGAAAGGTCAGGGGTCAAAAGTTCAGGGTCAGTGCAAAGCCTGAAGCCTTTTTTTTTTTTAACGACACAGTGAGACAGTATCCAGACTCACGCCGTCTTTCTCTGAGGAGTAAATTGTCTCTTTAACAGACACAGCGAGTCCTTATCTGGAGTCTGGCTGCTCTGATGTGTGGCAGGACGGGGGAATGTGCCGTCTTCTTTTACAAATAAAATCTACAGTACCTCGTCTCTGGACTGAACTCTTGTCTGGCATGGAGCGCAGCGAGCACCCACTCTCCCCCGCCAAAATAAATCCTGTCTGAAGAGGGATTAAGTTTGTTTGTTTTTCCTTTAATTAAGCATCTATTCCGCTCAAACTCAAACACATCAAGGAACCTGTCTGATACGATTTCTGCTTTTAGATGTTTTATTACGGAAAGTGTTTGAAACCCACGGCCGAAGTATTTAATAGGACTTCACTTTGAGAACCCCCCCCCCCCCGGCTTTATGCTAAGCTAACCAACTGCTGGATTTAGCTTTAAATTTTTCACATAGAGACGTGAGAGTGTATCCTGACTTTGGACAAGAAGGAGAACGAAACTATTTCCCAAAATGTCAAACTGCGGTCGAGAGTTAGAGTTAAAATCCCTGTTTGTGTCGTCGCATGAATGAAAAACGAGCAGGGCTTTGTAACAGGTCACTGCGGTTTGTATCTGCAGACTGTATCAGGTACTTCTCAAATCAAGGACAAACTTCGGAGGCAAAAGAAAACTGGAGCACACTGATTGATTTGCAGCTTTTAATAGTGCGAACAGATGTGTGTGTGTTTCCTCTATTAAAGGCTGCACATCAATTACACTGCTCTGTTTAAAAGATGAAACGTGGCCTCGTGTGTGTGTGTGTGTGTGTGTGTGTGTACTCACATGTCAGGGGAGTGTACAGTGTTCACATGTCCGGCGTACAGTAGTTGGTCGTCCATTGGGATCAAAACTCTGAGTCCGTCCACCAGAGAATCCTTCTCCAACACACACTGCACCGGAGCTGAGCACAACAACACATGCAATAAGTCAGTAAGTGTGTGTGTGTGTGTGTGTGTGCATTCCAGACACTTCCTGTTTGTGCGTACTGACCGGGTGTGGACGACCTCTCAGAGACGCTGTTGCTGTGTGGTGGGAGGAGTTCGTCCTCGCTGAAGCTGCTGTCCTGGTTGGGTTCAAAGTCCTCGTCTGCTGCCATGCTCTCCATCAGCCGGCTCACCGCTCCCCTGGAGGGCTGCGCACACACACACACACACACACACACACACACACACACACACACACACACACACACACACACACACACACACACACACACAGGGGTTTTAATTTCACTCCACTATCTACTGCTATCCATGTAAGGAAAATAAGATCAACTGTCTGCATTAACATGAATCTGTTTTCTTGTGATTTTCTCACAAACACCTGCCTGAGGGACGAACCTGACTTTTTTTTTGCTGTTATTTAAAGTTAATTTGCAGCAGCTCGCCAAACCACCAGGCTGACACGCCACAGATTAAAGGGATAGTTCAGGTTTTGTGACGTGGGGTTGTGTGAGTTCGTCATGAATAGTGTTTTAGACACTTTTAAAAACAATCCAACATCCGTTTAAATGAAGCTTCATGTAGAATATTTTCCACCATTTATTTTCCTGTGAAAACAGCATTTTCCTTTGGCACTACATTTTTTAAACCGATGAACCACCGTATTCCTACGCACAAGCGCACCTACAGAGCGCACTGCATCACCTGCAGTACATCAGAATCTACTGCAGGTAAAGCACCGACTATATACGACTAACCTCACACAAGCACACGTCCGAAAACACCTGAACTATCCCTTTAACTTTTCACAGGGAAGCGTTGACATACTACGACACTTCTGCTGCTGCACCACCACACAGCGCCCTGCACACACACACACACACACACACACACACACACACACACACACACACACTCACACACACACACACACACACACACACGCACACACACACACACACACACACACACACACACACACACACACACACACACACTTCAGATTCCCTCAGCGTTTCCTAAACAAACTGGAGTTCAGGCAGGTGGCAGATGGAGAGCAATGCAACACTTTGGTAGAAATCGCACCATAAAAGAGGTTTTACTTCTTTTTCTTTTTTTTCTTTCTCTCTAACAAGAAAACAAATCAGCGTTAATTACAAATCAAGGACTCAAGTTGATTTCTGGAGACTTGCATGTTTTCACTTTAAGGCCTAATAACTTAAACGTTCTGGGGTTTTGTCCTTGCGGGGATAATTAACTTCACATCCATAACGACTTTGCAGCTGATCCATCATTGCTCTGACCTCTCTGGCCTTGGTCTTGGCTTTCGGTTGGCTCTTGCGTGCCGGGCTGAGGCTCAGAGGGGCGGGGCTGTCTGTGATTGGACTGCACAGCGGAGTGGACGGGCTCACGGGCAGAGGAGAGTCCTTCAGCTTCTTCTTCTGGGTTTTCAAAAAGTCACAACACACACAGAGTTAAAAACAACAACAAAAAATTAACGTTAAGGAGTGACGGCACTCAGGATCTACTGGACTGATTTCCTTGCGCACACACACACACACGCACACTAATGCACACACACACACACACACACACACACACACACACACACACACACACACACACTGAGGGTGGGATGTTGCCAGGCTGCCTGCAGTTGTCCTTTCTTGTCAGCAACACGACACAGACAGCAGGGGAGTGCTGCAGTGACTGAAGTACTGGGAAACCCTGCTGACACTCTGACACTGACACACACACACACACACACACACACACACACACACACACACGCACACACACACACACACACACACACAGACACACACACACACACACACACACAGATGTGTCAGGGGAAACAAAAGGAGGAGTTTGAAGGAGTGAAACAGTAACAGAAAAGACAGGGAGGATGAGAGGAGAGAGGGAGGAAGAGGAAAGGCTCGTGTCTCAGTTGGCGAACAACAACAGGCCGATGAATTATTGACGTACTCTCACCACGTCTTTCCCCTCTCTGCCGGGCGGACTGGGTTTTGGTCTGGAGGTGGGTTTCGGGGTGAGAGGCGGAGCTGAGCTGGAGGAGGAGGAAGAGGATGAGGAGGAGGAGGAGGAGCAGCTCTGACTGGTGGAAGCTGGAGCCGGCACGGGCATCTGATTGGCTGAGGTAGAGGCATCGTGGAGGAAAATCCTCTCGCTGCGTCGTCGGTTCCAGCCCTCGTCCTCGCTGAAGCCTCCGAACCCGGCGCCGCTGGCGAGGTCGAAGCTGAACCGCCGCGGCGACCGAGGAGAGGGCCGTGGTTTGGGCAGAGGCTTGCGTTTGACCGGCAGGGATTCATCCCGCTTGGTGGGGCTGGACTGGTCGGACTGGCGGCGGGTTGCCGGGGGCAACAGGGGGAGCTCTGGGGCGGAGCGTTTGCCGTGCAGCAGGGATGGAAACTTCCTCAGCCGCAAGTCAGAGCCAGAGTCTGACCACTCGCACTCTGATGAACCTGACAGAGACAGGAGAGGGTCACATGGTGCAAAACACACACACACACACACACACACACACACACACACACACACACACACACACACACACACACACACACAGGCAGTAATAAACTAAGGTGTTAGATTTTCTGAAATCAATAACACCGTGAATAGGACTATTGATCAATTTCAAGCTAATACATAATTCAAGACTGAATCATTACATGCACCCCGATGTGACAATTAGAAATGAATTAATATTTAACCACGAATCAATAACATAATCCCGGACAAACGCTCGGGCGGTGAACCTGCTCAACCACAAAAAAAGACAATTATCGTGTGACGTCAGCGGAAAGTGTGAAACTAGTAAAACGTTCAACATTATTAAATAAGAAGAGAGGGAACCACTTCACAATAAGACTTCCCTTATAAAGCCTTTATAAATGCTTTATAATGAGGTCATTGATCCGGGTTTTAACACTTTATAAATCACATATAAACAAGTTTTAACAGTTTTCGTACACTGATGAAGGCTCACTATTTGGCAAGCAACATCTCACTTTGCCGTTTTTATCTAATGTGTTATAACAGTTTATACATGTGTTATTAAGTGTTAACAAGCTAATTAACACTAGTTATAAACCATTTATAAATCTTTTATAAAGGTCGTCTTAATGTAAAGTGGTCGTCTATATCCCGTTTTGTTCTTTTTGTTTTTTTGCACAAACACACTCCCTCACAGCTCATTCGTGTCTGTCGTGTTATTACCCAGAGTGCTTTGCCTGCTGTGGTGTTTGCTGTCATGGAGGAGACTCAAAGGGGCCGAGCTGACAGGGATCGCGCTCGCCGCAAACCTAGCCAGCAGACCCAAGCCGCTCTCCTCACAGCCGCCATCATCCGAGTCGGACTCGTCGTCCTCGTCGTCTTCGTCCTCGTCCTCCGAGGTTTCTGTTTCAAAGAAAAGATTTTCAGCTCAGGGGACGAGTGCGGCTGCAGCAGAGGGTGAGGGGCCAAAGGTCAAATCACTTCCTATTGTTTCTACTGACTGTGGACACAAAGAGCGCACCACAGAGAAGATGAATGAACAAGAGAAAAACAATCGAGATGCAGTTTCTCTAAGACAAAGACTGAGCTAAGCCCTGAGTGAAAAGAATAGAGCAACACAAT
The DNA here is from genome assembly GCF_021018895.1 of Seriola aureovittata. Classification (NCBI taxonomy): domain Eukaryota; kingdom Metazoa; phylum Chordata; class Actinopteri; order Carangiformes; family Carangidae; genus Seriola; species Seriola aureovittata. Next base: position 23,137,691 of record NC_079380.1, read on the forward strand.
TACAGTCTACACAAATACCCAGAGACACACACACACACACACGTCCTAAATTATATGCTGATGAGAAACACCAGTGCAGATGGAGAAGATAAGACTGTCCAAACCACTGCAGCGTGCCTTCACACTGTTATACAGCAGGAGAAACTGCCATTTACCACATGCAGATGTGAGCTGCACACACAGTCAACAGCTGCTGAAACCATGTGACCTGAGACTCTGACTCATTTATTACTGAAGTTAAAAAAAAACAAAAACCCTCAGAGAATATGACAGTGAGAGCTGAACCTGCACTTCCTTTTCTCCAAGTTTGACGAGCTAGAAAAGCACAAACAAGGCAGCACACACACACACACACATATATATATATATATATATATACACACTCAGCTGTCAGTTTATTAGGAACAACTAGCTCTGCAATGATGTGTTAATGTCAAGAGTCAAGTATGTGATCAGTCTGAGGTTGCGTCATGTTGACAGGTGAGCCACCCAATTCAAATCAATGAGGGCAGGCTAAACAACAGACACACCTCTTTTTATAATCAATATATAATAATAATAATAATAATAATAATAATAATACAGTTCAGCAGTGACACAAAATCCACAATCATCACACAGTTGAATCAACATCTTAATGTTATAACCTCCATGACAGGAGGATTTATTGCAGAAGTTTAGTTTTATACTGCCCTTGTTTCAGCTAGGTGTTCCTAATAAACTGACAGCTGAGTGTACACACTGTTGGTTAGCTGCGTATTGCTGAAAGTTAGCAGTTAGGTCCACGGCAACAGATGAGCAGGAGAGCGTCTCCTCAGGGGGTTAAGCGTGTTAACACTGAGGGTGGACGCACAGTACAACATCGCCTCAAGCCTCAAGCTTCTGACCACACCCAGCAGTGATGTCACAGTGTACCTCAGTCCACTTCTACATCACCGCAGCACGGTGGGAGATTAAACCACTGCAAGAAAAAAAAAAACAAAACGAGATGTTCTCGTAATGTTGAGCTGCTCTTTTAACCAAAACAGTGATTTTATTTATGTTGCTCATTAGGACTTTATTTGTGGCTCCAGAAAACAATGAAATAAACTTTAAAAAACATATTTTGAACTTAATTTCAGAGTCAAATCTGGCGCGTAGGTTGTACTGTGGATCCCCTGTGTGTCAACAGTAGCAAGCAGACGGTACAACAAGCAGGCACTGAGAGGACAGCCCTGTGAGGCCCCTTGGTATAATCTTCATATGGAGTTTGAGTAACCATGGTTACCCTTCCTTTAAACCTTTACAAGGAAGTCGGGGTAACTGTGGTTCTCGTTGAACAGCTTTAATTTGTGAGAATAAAAAAATAAAATAAATAAAAAAAAAAAAAAAAAAAGGATTAAGGTAAAAGTTAATGTTCTGTAAATGTAGTTCAATTTCAGCATAGTCCATGTTAGCGGTCAATAAAAAAAATAGAGGGAGGGGCACTTCCTACTTACAGAGCAGGTGACAGGGGTGTGGCCTCAGGCAGGGCGGGGGCAGCGCGGCGACGAGAGCGCAGCCTAGCCTTAGCGTAGCCTGGCCTTAGCACAGTCTAGCTCAAGCAAAGCTTTAGCCACAGCGTAGACTAGCCGCAGCGAGGTAGCGTAGGCTCAAGGCTGCGCTAGTCCTTGCCAAGCTTCTGTAATGTCGCAGCGGCAGCAGTACAAGCACATGGAACAGGCTGAGAGACACTCAAAGCATCATGGGTAGGACGAAGGTGGGGGGAGGAGGAGGAGGGGGAGGGGGGGTCAGAGGCGAGGAGGGAAAGGTGAGAGGACAGAGCAAGGTGTCGGAGAGAGCAACGTAAAAGGGAAAAGGGTTATTTGAAGGTTTAGTAGACACAGAGGAGGAGCTCTATTGTGCAAATATCCCCAACATCTAAAACAATCACTCTCGGTGCATTTACTTCCCCCACAACATCAAACACCAGGCCACATCATCAATAAACATTTAGTCTGATATAAAAGAAGCTAACCGTTTCAGAAAAATAGAAAAAGAGCCAACTAGATTCAATTTCTCTTATTTATACTGAGCAGGGAAAAACGTGTCCAATCAGATTCAGCTCTGTGTGCTCCGAATGACTCCTCCACACATGTTGTTTCAGTTTTCCAGATGTAAACCTTTAGCCGAACAGTGTTTTCCAGCCTTTTCCAGGAGAACTAAAGGGATATTTGACGAACAGAGCGCTAGAGGATGTGTGAGGTGCAGCTGGACGGACCGACAGAGACAGACAGACAGATGAAGCAGACACAAGGACCACAGCGCTTTCGCTTTCTGTACCAATCAAATCAACACCTTTAATAAAGCTTATAGGTACCAAAACTGCAATACAACAAAATCTCACAGTTCACACAATTTTTCAAAATGTACAAATGCTACAAAAACTGGTTTGCAATCCAGGCAGTAAAAAAAAAAAAAAACACCATAGAAATAGGTAAACTCTGTTTTTTCTTTTTTCTTTTTTTTTAAAAAGAAGGCAACTTTTGCAGAGAAGCCAGCAGCAAGAGAGGTAGAGATCGTCAGGCTAAAGCACAGTCTGAAAACAGCGGCCTTAGCGAAAAGCAAACAAAGACACGAGCTGTGACGGGGGTCAGAGACTGAACAGCGAGGGGCGGGCGAGGGGGGGGGGGGGGGGGGGGTGGGGGGGGTGGGAGGGGCTGTAAGATTTGGTCAGTAACCTTGGTCGAAGGAGTCGTCAGAGGAGCTGAGGCCCGCTTCCTCCAGCAGCAGGGATAAGTGCTTGTGTTTCTTCTTCTGAGACTTCTGGCTGGACAGCAGGGACGTCGGCGACGACGCGGTCCGCCTCTTCCTGGTCAGGTTGCCGTGGGAACGTGTCCCTGAGAGAGGGGGCCAGCCCCCTCGAGCGGAATTGTGCTCCTCTGAATCGGAGTCTGGTGCGGAGAAAGTGCGGTTAATGATTCATGAGGTCACAGGGAGGAGAAACAAAACAAACAAACAAACAAAAGATGATTTCTGCTCCACCTCAACGTCAGAAACATCCTGCAAATTAAACCTGAATTAATTCTGTTTCCCACGTTAACTACATGAACTACCGCCACCGTGCAATGGCTGCACAATGTCGAGAAGAAAAAACATCATAGGTCTTTGAGTCTACGAGTCATGCTCCGGTTACTCGAGTTAGATGAAGAGAAATCCCCGGAAAATTAAATAAATATGTTACTTTAATGAATGAAAATGAGCTAAACATGTGAGTCAGTTTTTAAATAAGTCTGGTTGTTTTTCCTAATTGTCAACAAATCCTGTGAAAAGACTAAAACTAGCTTCAGGCTTTCTCCCGATGTTTTCCATCTTGACGCCTCCGTTTGAATGTAAAATCTTTAAATTAAAAGTTTAAATTATTAACTTACTAAATAATTTCTTCAAACAGCTGGGAACTGTAGGAGCAGATGGCACATTTGCAGGTGACTATTTTCAGCGGCGGATGAATACACACTTGGTGCTTGTAAGTATCAGTGACAGCAGGATGGTGTAAGTGAGATTTACTATCTACATCCTTAATGTTGGTTTGAGTCTTTTCATAGACCTTCATTACAAAAAGAAAAAAGAAAAAGTTTGACAGAAACAAACTCTACTGTTTTTTTTTTGTCAAACTATGTTTATGAAAACAGACACACGGACTATTTCCTGCCTCATCACTTTAAATCTTACAAACTCAAAGCAGACGAGCGCCGCTGTCATTAGCGCTGAATTTATAAAACATGACTTCACAGTTTTGTCCTCAGGTACTCACTGTTGGAGCAGCTGCTGAGCTCTGACCTCACAGGAGAGAAGAGAGCGCTCTTCTTCTGACCTTTCACCTTCTGGATGGTCTCCGAGGCGGAAGCCTTGGCGGTCATCTTGTGTTTCCCTCCTTTGGCGGCGGAGTGGATGGCGCGCTCCTTCGCGCGAACGTCGGCGGACTTGCCCTTCGACTTGTCTAACTTGGTGCCGGAGGAGAGTTTGCGGGACGCGCCGAGCGAGCTGAGCTGCGAGAGCGAGAGAGCTCTGTCGAGGTCCGACGCCAGCTGCTCCTGCTCGCACACGTGGCCGCGCTTCGCCTTCAACACCTGAGGAACGCCACAGGAAAAAACGTTACGATAATTTAATCAGAAACGATCACGATCACAAAATCAAAACACGCACTTCTACAGCGGCTCACCTCCAGAGCGTGACTGGTGGACGGCTCGTGGTCATTCCAGCTCTTCTTCTTCTTCTTCTTCTTCTTTACCTTCACTCCTCCACTTCCTGCCTCCGTCTCCTCCTCTTCTCTGGACACTCTGAACCTCTTCCTCTGTCCCTCCCCAGCTTCAGAGTCCTCAGAGTATTGCACCGTCCTACCCACCCTGAGACAAAGGAGATTTCACGCTGAGCATCAAACAAAAAAAACCTGCGAAAATAATAATAAAAAATGGCCGACTTGAGCTGCAGTCCATCACTCACTTTCCAGGCCTGCTGTCCAGTTTGGGAGGTGTGGCCAAATGTTTCCTCTTCCTGGGTCGACCTCTGCCCCGTCTGGTGAGACTCCGCCTCTCATCCTCCTGCTGCTGCCGCTCACTGACACAAACATAAGACAGTTACGTGTTTGTCTCGGCGTGGAGATACCGAACAGGTGGACAGTAGTGAAGTACTTTTACTTGAATCCTGCAGTATATTTTTCAAGTATCTGTATTTACTTGAGTTTTAATTCTTTTGGAAACTTCAGACTTTTACTTCTCTACACTTAAAAGACAAACGGTGTACTTTTGACTCCTCTACATTTCTATGAAGGACTCTTACTTTGAAGCAGCTTTTAGTCTGTGGAATGAATTTTATTTTATTTTGAAAAACGTGGCAGACCACACACCGAGTTAATCACAGGTCAGTTTGAACTCGGCAGTGGCAGGTCTAAAGATGTTTGAAATTTTATGGGTTTGAATCCGACCCGCCGCCCTGTGCTGCAAGTCAACCCCCCACTTTCCTGTCCTACTATACTTTCAGAATAAAGGCAAAAAATGCCCAAAAAGAGAGAAAGCAATAGCAAAACAACAATAGCTCCTTTTGTTGATCCAGTTGTGTTTTTATGTCCGTTTCTACAGTTTTATCATATTGTCGAAGCAGCTTTCTGTTTTTATGCGCCGAAGGTCTGAACACCCCCCCGCCACAAATCAGACAAGCTGCTCTTGTTTTTAAGAAACAGCTGAAAACTTATTTTAATGATCTTGCTTTTAATTAACAAAACTTTGCTTTTACTTACTAAGTTTTTATTCCTTTAATTGTTTTTTTTTTGTTTTTGATTTTATTTTTCTTCTACAAAGCTGCAATTATGTATGAAAGGTGCTATACAAATTAAGTTTATTATTATTATTATTATATTCTACAAGCTTTTTATTCTTTTATTTTTGTATTATATACATTTTATATTATTATATTTTATTCTATTTTATTAAATGAAGTACTCCAGTACTTTAACTGAAGTAAAACTTTGACTTGTATCGGAGTCATATTTGACCAGGAGGATCTTTACTCTGACTCCTGTCATGCAGCTGTGTATTTGTGCACCTCTGGGTGTGTGTGTGTGTGTGTGTGTGTGTGTGTGTGTGTGTGTATGTGTGTCCGTGTGTAATTATAGCAGCAGATGATTAATTCCTTTTGAATGTGGTTCTTCCAACACGTGTGCGAGCTGCGTTCAGGAGCACTCACTGCTTGTCCCTGCGTCTCTGCAGCTTGCTCAGCTCCCTCTGCTTCTCCTTATACGTCTTCTGCAGCTCAGCCAGGCGGACGCGGTATTCCACTTCCACGGCGTCCAACATGTCCACAGACATTTTACTATACAGCTGCAGGGAACGAGAGACGCACAAAAAAAGTGACAACTCTGTCACAACATTTCACAAACATCTCATCTCTGGGAGACCGTGACAATTTCTTTCCCCTTCATCTCACCGGCTCCTCCTTCCTCTGCCTCCAGCTGTACTTCTTGTTGGGATCCAGCGTCCTGGGCAGATCAATGTGCGACTGTTTCTCTATGGCGTCCAACAGGATCTGTCTGCTCGCTTCGAGAAGACAGTCCAGACCCTCCAATGTCAGATCTGGACGGGACGCACAGAGCAGTAAAACATTAGAGGAGTATTTGCAAGTGTTACATATCCTTTATTTCTGCCCTCTCGCATCTTTAACTACGTTTCCCACCGTCTCGTATCTACTCACCCTGCTCCTGGCTGATGTTCTCCATCTCTCTCTGGGCCATCTGGCTGAGCAGGGCCATCCCCTCCAGCGCCACCATCTCCAGAGGCCCCGCGCTGCCGCAGTCCTCACCCACAGGAGGGGTTTCGATTTGTGGTAGGAGTATCGGGGCAGGTGGGGTGCTGGGTCGGGCCTGGGCGGCCATCTCGCTGGCCGTCAGCAGGGCGAGCATCCCCGCCATGGGGTCCTCGGGGCTGATGAGCAGCGGGAGCGGAGAGCCGGGGGTGGGGGGAGGGTAAACGGGGGTTTCGGCAACACTTTCTTTCTGACTGGGAGTGTGCGGGTCGATCGGAGTGTCGAGCTGCTCTGGTTCACACACAGCACCGGTGCTCTGCTCCAGTGACACACACTTCTGAGCCGACTCCTGGCTGTCTGAATCCACAGTGATGCATGATGGGTATCGTGTTCGCTCCGGAGCCTTGATGGCCTTCGGTTTGGGCTCAGCCTCTGTGAGCGGAGGTGGTAGAGGATACGCTGCCTGACACGGGTAAGACGACACTTCCATTTTGATTTGGCCTCCTTCCTTCTCTTCCTCTCTGACTTCCTCCAGTCTTTCCCCTTGTTGCGGTGTTGGACTGGGGACGTGGAGAGGTAGTGGCGGAGGCTTGGGCTGGGGTTTCGGGGCTTCCCCGTCCGTCTCTCTCTCCTTGATGACTCGGACGGGGCTGCAGGTCCGGCGAAGGGGACCCAGAGGTTCTGGCATCACGTCCAGCTGAGGCCGCTCGACACCGGGCTCCTGCTTGAGGAAAGATCCCGTCTTTGACGGCTCCAGTTTCTGTGGCTTGATGTCGGTGTCCAGGAGCCTCGAGTGGAGGTGTGCTGACGGCAAAGGAGCAGCTGAGGGCGGAGAGCGGGAGCGGCGGGGTGGGACATGTTCTGTGTTTGCCCCAGAGGGTGCTGGGATGTGATAAGGGGGGAAAGCTGAGCCGAATGGGGCAGTGATGGACTGGTAAGGGTAACCTGCAGGGAGATCTGTAAAACACAAAGGTTAAAGTCAATTACAATTTCACACACACGCCAGGCTTCCCTCACACTCCTGAAACCTTCGTCGTCATGTGACGCTCATCACAACGTCTCAAACATCCCACAGGCTGAAGGTGTTCATGAACTAAACACAGCGATACAGACGTTTCAATACACAATCAATTCAGCCATTCAGTCACAACATGAGGGCGGAGTCAGACTCACCAGAGTAGATGCCCTGGAAGGAAGCAGAGGTCGGCTTCTGTCTCTCCGTCTGCTCCCTCCGTCCCACCTCCCCTTCTTCGGCCGCCTCCTGTTTAGGCCGCCGTGGCGAGGACGGGGGCGGAGACGCCGAGCGGGGTGAAGGCGGGTGAGGCAGGGGCGTCGGCGGGTGCGCCAACACCCTCTGCCCCCCTTCCTCCGACTTGAGGGTGGTCACCGGCGAGGGGAGCGGAGGCAGCGGGGTGAGGGAGGACGTGGAGGGAGTCGGCGAACGAGAGGGAGGGGGGAGTTTGCGAGGATGCAGGACGGGGGAGGGAGACGGGGAAGAGATCGAGGAGGGTCTGGGTTTGGGGTCCGCGTTCCGCTTGTCTGCTTTGTCCTCCATCTCCGGCCGGTGCTCGCTGGCCTTCAGACGCTCCTGAAACACAGAGAGGACAGACGTCTGTTGTGTGTTCAGAGCTGCGTCGACCTGCTGCTGTAGATCCGCCCCTGCAGGTTTCACTGGATTGTTGTGGCTGAAATATCTGATTTCGCAGCAGCTTTTCTTAAAAATTTTAATGTTTTCAAGTAGTTTTTTTTCTGGCAATGAAACTGCGGAGGAAAATAAAAATTGCAAAAATTGCCGCCTTCTTTTTTCTTTTGTAAAATTCATTAAAAATCGAAGGGCAACTTGTAGCAGTGAGAATAAATCCGGTGCGGGTGGCGACACACTTCACAGATCTTACAGGGAAAAAGAAGAAGAAACAAAAACCTCATGATTTCTTGCTTATGAAACAGTTTCATAATGATCAGCATAGATGATGAATGAAAGGATGTTTTCCGTCTCTTCATCTTTAGTAATTAACGATTTAACTCACTCAGCAGCTCAGAGGCGACCGGCATCTTTTAAGGTGGAATGTTTCCTTGAGTGTTACTTCATGCACGATTTGACGTTTGGAAATCAATCAATACACCTTAAATGTCAATATGATATGTTTTTATCAGCTCTCTACATGACGGACTCTTGAATGACGATCGGATCTTCAACAGCTTAAAACTGTAGATAAATATCAACCGGATTATTTGAACTGTAGATATTTTATTTCAGCTGGAGGATCAAAGCAGCGGAGCGTCGCTCCGGCGGCTCTACACCTGAGGATCCACCACAATGTCGCAGCGCTACAAAACTATTTAACTCTGCTTTCGTGTAAAACATCTGGGAATGTCTTCACACGGTCTTTAACAGTGACAGTTTGTTGGTAAATGTGGGACGTTCGTGTCACACACGTCTGCAGCTTCACAAACAAGCTTCAACCCCAGAAACAAGGAAGTGAGTTTGGTGCAGGGACTGGTGTGATTGGTTCAACTCGTGGGAAACTCAGATTTGTGCAAAAGTTGTGGTGATTTGACAAAAATGGACTGGTTGAATTTGCGTTAATCATTGCTGATCAATACAGGGTTCGATCGATGTTTATTTATCGATGTGTGTGTGTGTGTGTGTGTGTGTGTGTGTGAAGCCCACTTACGACCAGCTGTGCGTTCCTCTGTAGCTCCAGGACCTGCGCCGTGTGCTGCTGGATCATGAGCAGCTCCTGTTGCCGGAGCATCTGCTGCTGGGAGAGGAGCTGGAGCTGGGCGGCGTGCTGCAGCGAGCTGCCTGTACCGTAAACCCCCGACCACACCGGGGCTCCACGCTCCAGCACATCACCCCCTGCACGGCAGCGAAGGGGAGGCATGAAGGAAGACTGTTTGTTTACACTAATTCCCAATAACAACATCTGTCTCAAGAAGACGAACGAGGAACTCAGGAACAGGTTTTCATACCGTAGTGCGGCAGGTGTTCAGTAGGGATGACTATTAGCTGTCCAGACTGTGGGTCCCTGGCAAACTGGTAGGACGGGGGTAAGGAGCCTGGCAGAGAGGGGGGGTAGCCCGGGGGGAGGGTCTGGTGGAGCGAGGAGGGGCCGAGGCCTGAAAGTGACGGGAGGGAAAGAGTTTGAAAAACATTAAGAGGAGAAAAACAAAAACATCTGAGCGGAGCTGAAGCTAACCTTTACTCCGCGTCATTCTTCATGCAGTATTTATACCTGCGCCGAGGCCGTAATGGAGTCACATACGAGCGCACACTCTGAATTCAGACTTTTCAGATGATTTTGTCTTTCTCTTTTTTTTTTTCCGCCCTCGGTGTCTAGACAGCGCTGGCCCTCAGGGAGCTCTGAGCATGCATGCATATCTCTGCGTCTGTGTGTGTGTGTCTCCATGTTTTCAGATGGTATGTGTGTCCTGATGCTGTTATTTCTGGACAGCGTTGGAGGAGGAGGAGGAGGAGGAGGAGGAGGAGGTCTGGAATGTCCTGCAAAGATCAGGAATGTCTGTGGCACTTGACCCCCGGAGGCTGTTGCTGGACGGCTGCTGCTCAGACAGAAAACACCTCCCTTCCCTCTGCGCCAATCAGACGAGATACATGGAGAACTCACCGAGCTCCTCCTCAGCACCAGGGCCCAGACGCATAAATGATGCAGACACATAAAAACCACTCGTACGCCATTTACGGCACATAAATTGGTATTTATAATACATTAAACTACATATATTTTATATATATTATATATATTCTAACTCACCAGCTGTGCAATATCACTTCTCTGCTGCTATCGTCTTGTGCTTTGTTATATTTATTGTCCAATTGTACATATTATATTATTATATTCATCTTTTTTAACTACTTGGTGCTGACATTTAGGCAGTTTTTTTCTTCCTTGTTCTGTCACTTTGCTGCTGTAACTCTGCACATTTCCCCACTGAGGGACTAATGAAGGAATATCTTTATCTTATAAACACAGAATGTGCGGCGAGAACGAACGCACCTCACGGTTTTCCCAAAGAGATCCGAGTTACAGCGAAAATACAAAATAAGCCGAGACATTATTATTATCTGGTTTACACAGCAATAACAACTTTACAATTCAAAAAAACTTTTAATAATTGTGTTTGTGTGCTCGATGTTTCCTTCATCATCGTTTAATATCCTTATTATTTACTGCGAGTCACTCTGTAACTGCTTCATAGTATTTTAATATTCACTAATTACAGTTTTAGAGCCTCTGGAGTCTAATTAAGACTCTAGTCTCAATAAGTTCAGAGTAAAACTTTCCATCAGAGCGATTGTGCTAAAGTGAACTGATGCAGGTTTGTTTCCCCTCAGTTTCACAATCAGTGAAATTCTCCTCCTCCTCCTCCTCCTCCTTCTTCTGTGGCTGATCACTTGTTTTTTTATTAACGACAAACTGACTGATTAAAGGAGCAACTTCATCCATTTATGACTCATGTGCCCAGTTTCTCAATGAGTGAGATTTATAAAGCGGAAACCGCACGAACACACAGATTTATAATTCTGATTAAAAGAGTTTTAGAGAGAGAGAGTTTTATGCATCCGGCCCACGGGTCGTATTAACACCGATAACAGATCAAGACACAGACGCCTTCTGAAAACCGCTGTGCTACTCCACAGCTGTTGTACCCGCCCACATCTGGCAGTCTACCTTAGTGTCGTTCATCCTCAACAGGAGAATCTTTCAACTTCTACTACTGCTCGTTTCACCTCGACGTCGCGATGAAAAAACACCTGCGCTCGTAAATTGCAGTTGTAATAAAATGTAAAGCGTTTGTGCGACTTCTCCAACCAGCAGCTGCAAACACAGATATTCAGATTCCAAAGAAAAGCCGTAAATCTTCACGTCTGAAACTCGAATATTTCACATTTCTGCCGATTTTTTTTCCTGTCGATCGACTAATCTATCAATCATTTGACTTCACCTGATACAAGCTGCTGAATTCTTGAAATCGCTAAAATACAGCACGTGCAACTCTAGCAGTTACAGGAATGTGAAGCGCAATTTAAATCTGAGCTCGGTCGCAGTCAGCGAGCGTCACCGGTCACGGGTTCGTCCACTTACTGTAGGGGGCGCTGGAGAGCCAGACTGGGGGGGCTCCGGGCCGGGGTATCCAGGGGTGAGAGGTCAGAGTCGAGGGGTCTGGAGGCCAACGCCCCGCCCCCGCCAGCGCGGCCCCTCCCGTCACCATGAGGTTGGGCGTCATGAGGCTGGGTGTCATCATGCCGGGCGTCAGGCCGCCGGACAAAGGTGCAGGGTGCATCTGAGTGAACTCCGCCAGCTCTTTGGACTCTCTGAGGAAACAAGTGCACGTTCTTGAAAAACTGAGCACATATATATATATATATATATATATATATATTTCCTCCTTTAAAAGTCCGGTCAGCCACGCCCCCTCACCTGAGCACTTTCTCCTGCTCGCGCTCCAGTCGGCCGGCCAGCAGTCTGTCATCGTGGTGACGAGCGCGGTCCTCCCCCCGCTCCTCATCTAAGACACGATTGGATGTTTAGTGGCTGCACGTTTAATTCCCACATGTGATATACATTAAAGACTACGAGCTAAGACAGAAGGAAAATCGGGCGGTGGAGAGGTGAAAAGATATGTGGGGGAGAAAAGTGGGTGAGAACAGGGGAGGGAGGGGGAGGAGACAAGGTGACACCGGCTCTGTAACGGTGACACGACACATGTCAAAACGAGACGAGGGGCTAAAAATACAATGTTGGGCCGCAGCCTGAGCACAAAGAGCGTGAGCACACACACACACACACACTGTTCAAACACACAAACACACACACACACACAGTTCAAACACACACACACACACACACACACACACACACAAAAGGAGTGACAGCTCTCACTTCGAGTGTCAGCTCTTATCAGTTATTAGTCTAGTGCCACGGGAGATGTGTGAACCTCTCCTCTTACTCTTACTCTACACACAGCTGACTAAGAGGGCCGGCGGCAAACGATGGAGATGGGGAGCAAAGTAGTAGAAGAAGAAGAAGAAGAAAAAAGAAGGAAAAGCAGCAGCACTCAACCAAGACATCCAGAATAAACATGAGGATCTCCTCTGCGCGCTCTTTCCCTTTAACCCTCTTCCATCTCATCAACGCTGACTGAAGGTCCCCGAGCAGTAGAAAGGTTTTATACGAGAGTGCTGAACCCTTCAGTTCTGCTCTGGATGTGTGTGTGTGTGTGTGTGTGTGTGTGTAGCCTGTAAAGGGACAAGAGACTTTAACAATCCCTGACATGCTCCGCAGGAAAGGTTTCAAGACTGTTACCAAGGTTACAGGGAGCCTGTCCCACATGCTATCCTCCCTGCATCAGAAAGCCAGCGATTAGCGCTGCACGCCCCCTCTCTCTCTCTCTCTCTCTCCTCCATCGCCCGTCCTCCTCTCTCCATCTCTTAACTTCTTCACTTCCTGACATACCTCTCTCTCTCTCTCTCTCTCTCTCTTCTCGTCTATCAACCTATCGATCTACATCCATCAGTCCATCTTCTTATCATTCTCCTCCTCCTCCTTCTTCTCCTCCTCCATCTATCCATTCATTCATCCGTCTATTTGTGTTTTCTGTGTAAATCCTCTGCTGTTTATTTAGAGCTCTCCTCAGTGTGAGGGACTGATGCTATTAAACCAATCACTCTGCTCAAGCAAGGGAATGAATAAACCCCCAACAGGGATGCATGTGCACGTGCACATGCACACACATCTACAGCATCTCGCAAACACACACACACACATACACACACACTTGCAGTCTGTCATTCTCAAGACTGATCCATTGCTTAGCAACGCACCCATGGTCTTATTGTAATTCAGGGCTTGTTTGTAGCTTTTAGCTGCACTCTGTAATGACATGTTTAATGCAGAGAGGGTGGGGGGGGTGGGGGGGTGGAGCTAAAGAAAAGAGTGGAGAAAGAGAAAAGGGGGCCTGAGGTGGGACAAGTGAGGGAGTGCCTCTACAAAGACCTTCTCAGAGAGGAAGGAAGGGCGGGGAAGGAGGGAGGCATTCAACCAAGTGAAAAGAGCAAGAGAGAGAGAGAGAGAGAGAGAGAGAGAGAGAGAGAGAGAGAGAGAGGGAACTGTGAGAGGACAGGAGAGAAAACATGGAGCTGAGAGAGAAACAGAAACAAGTGGAAAGACAGAGCGATGGAGAGGGAGCACTGTCGCCGAATGACCTTGAGCTACGGACGACGGCGGGGATAGCGATGCAACACAGAGACGCCGTTTAAAACAAAAACATCCCGTCACATAATTAGCAAAAAAAACTAAATAAATAAAAAGTTGTTTTAACAATTCCAGTCACGTTAACGAAGACGAACACCTCAAAGTCAAACAGGGGCTGAGGAAATATGACTTTGATCCCAAAGAAAATGACTCGTCCATTATTCATGGAAACCAAAATGAGGAATCATTTGTTCTTGGTTCGTTTAACTAAAGGATCTATGTTTCCTGTGAGAGCCGCCGCAGAGAGAGCGGGAAAGCAGAAGCGGGAAAAAAAAAAAAAGAAAAAAAGTGCATTAGATGAATGTTTCGAAATATATTAAGTAGAGTTGATTTAACTTGCCAGAAACTATCAAACATGAAATGACTTGTGTGATCAGCTGACTCCTGCAAGTCGTTCCAAACCTTTGAGAGACAGTGAAAACGGAAACGGCGAGAAGTGGAAACTTTTTCCAACGTCATCGCGTCAGATTCGTTTCTGGTTTTATCTTCCGCTTTTTCCGTATTTACCTTTGATGGTTGTTTGCAGCAGCGGCCTCTGTGTGTCCGAGGCGCCGCTCGTTGGTTTGCCGCTGCTCCCGCTGTCTCTCTGCCGGGCCACGGCCACAGCGATGCCGACCGGAGGGTGGCGCACCTCGCCCTCGCCCTCCCGGCCGAACGAGCGGGCGCTGTCCGGCCGCTCCTGCTCCCTCTTCAGCTGTGGAGGAATCCTCAACGCCCCCGAACCGGCTGACCCCACCGCTAACCTCTCCCTGTCTCTCTCCCTCTCTCTCTCCCTTTCCCGCTCTCTCTCTTTTTCCCTCTCCCGCTCGGCGTCCATGCCGATGTGAGCTAGACCGCCAAAGGGCCCCCGGCCGTCCGAGGCGTGCCTGGAGGACCCGGGACCTTCAGCGCCGAAGTTTCCGCTGTATTTAATTAGACTCTGCATGGCCGAAACCTCCGTGGGGTCTGAGCCGGCTCCCCCGCCTCGCTCTCCGCCACCGGACCCGCCCGCCAGCGACCCCCCGGGTCGGTAGAGGGCTGATGGGTCCAGGTAGCGTCTCTGACTCCCCTCCTCACCTCCACGCCCATGTCCATGTTGGGAGGGGTGTGTCTGGGGGGAATGGCTGTGGGAGTGTGGGTTGTTGTTGGGCCGGTGAGTCGTGTGGGGGGAGTGGGACACCTGTGTGTGTGTCGGCTGGCTGTGCGGCGAGGAGAGCGCGTGTCCGTGTTGGGCCGCCAGAGCGGCCATGTGAGTCGTGGCGTAGTTAGCCAACGGGCTGATGTTATTCCACTTAGGCTCCGCCCCCGCCCGCTCTATACCCAATCGGAGTGAGTGTTTAGGGATGTCCCTGGTTTCCGGGCTGAACCTTGATTGACCGGAGGCGTACGACGAGTCCACGCCTCGTTTACCGACGGAGCCGTTGGAACAAATGACAGAACCTTCCTCTCTCTGATTGTTCGACTCGCCGGACTGAGAGAGTCGAGGGTGATCCATCAGGCTCCGGTAGCTCTCCCTCTCCCGGTCTCTCTCCCGTTCTCGCTCTCTCTCTCTCTCCCGTTCACGCTCCCGCTCTCGCTCTCGATCTCTATCTCGCTCCCGCTCTCTGTCCCTGTCTCTCTCCCGCTCTCGTTCTCTCTCTCTCTCTCTCTGTTTGTTGTCACGGGCCTGCGAGGCGATCTGGATGGGCCCGGCCCGCTCGTCGTAAACCTCCACAGAAGGCACATATGTCGGGGCGCTGACCCGCTGCTCTCTGATTGGCTCTCTGGGTGTGGAGGGGTGGGGCGGACCGGCGACGGAGGGCTGGAGCGCGGGGGGGAGGACATAAGATATGTGGAGGGTCCCGGCCGACGTGGCCACAGAGTCGTTCCTCCTCTGTCTGTCCGACTGAGAGTTTGAGTTGTTGGCGTTAGAGTTGTGGTGATGATGGAGTCGAGAGCCGCCATCTTCATCCCGACCCCCTCTGTCAGTTTCTGGTCCGTGGAACCTGCCCGCACCTGGAGGGAGGCAGGGCTGTGGAGGCGAGGGCCTGGACCTGGCCTCCACTATGGAGGGCTGAGAGTGCGATTTGTGCTGGTGGAGGTGAGGATGGAAAGACCAAGTGTCTCTGTCTCTCTCCGTGTCCCGGTCCCTTTCTCTTTCTCGTTCCCGGTCTCCGCTCCGCGCCCTGCGGTCATCCTCGCTCCTCCCGTCTTGCGTCAGGTCGACCACGCTGTGCGGCCGCTGATCCTCTCTCGACCGCTCTCGCTCCCTCTCCCTGTCCCTCTCCCCCCGGTATGTCCGGTCCCTGCCGCAGTCCCGGGACGTCCTCTGGGGGGGCGTTGAGCTGGACGGGGCGGGCGGCGGCGCAGACAGAGGATGGAGAGGCGACTGGCTCAAGGAGGCTGGTAAATAAAAACCATCTACAACACAGAAAACATAAAACACGTGAGTCTAAAACACGCAGGTGATAAAGATTCATGCGCACAGCAGAGCGGACGTCATGCATATTTAAATCTAACTATAACAGACCTACAGTGGATCTGCAACAGCCACATCAGGGAGAGCAGGTGACAACCTGCTGCACATTAAAGCAAGAAAACAGAAAAAGTATCAGGGCCGAGACTGCTCCACCTGTCAGCCTGTTTCCAGCTGCAGGTGTGGCCCAGTTTCACAACTCGCTGCAGGTCTCCTCATGAAAATGAGAAAAGGCTCGACACAAAAAAAAAAAAAAAAACCCTACATCCACTGATGTATCACAGGATATGAAAGGGTATGTACTCTAAATCCAGCCATTCGTCTCAGTGAATGTTGTCGATGACAGTGACTGACCTTTATGCGAGTCGTAGAGCGGGTGCTGGGAGAGCGAGGGAGGATCCAGGTGCCCCAGGGACAGGTAGGGGCTGGAGTAGAGGCTGCTCGGCAGTGGAGGGTAACCTGAAGACACCAACACAGAACACGTCACACACGGCAGGTCAAACAAAACACGCCACTGATCCGCCGGCGATGGGAACAGATAGAAGAAGACAGATGTAGATTTAGAGCTGCAATGATTAGCTGATTAATCAATTAGTCGATCGGCACAATATTCAGACATTTGGTTCATCGTTTCAGTCTTTTTCTAAACTCAGCTTCTCCATTGTGAGGATTTACTGCTTTTCTGTTTCGTATCATTTCAAACTGATGTTGGTCGAACAAAATACGACTATTTAAATCATTTAATGAGATGTGAATAATCAATGTTAATCAATTAATATTTGCTCTTTAATTAGATATTACCCTGTTTTATAATCCGAGTTTTTAAACAGTTTTGTGCTTTTTTACTTCTATTTTTTATGCTTCTCTAGTTTCTCTAAAGCACATTGACCTCTGTGTCTGACGTCGCCTTGGATCCCGAGATAACGATTAATCACTAATGAAAATAATCCTAAATTCATATTGCAGCTGTATTTATATTCACTTGAGGCTCATTCAAACTGAGGCTGGATCCATATTTAAGTTAGAACTAGTGATCATCAAAATAAAGCTGAATTATTTCTCTGTCGCTCAAATAATCAATTAACGGACAAACAGTCTCGGCTCCACCTCGGACTAGTCAACAGATTTGACCGCTTCTAAAAACGCTGTAAACTTTCCACGCCGACTCAACTGTGTAAGACAAACGGTCACAGTCGACCCCACGTCACCTGCAGCTACTCGTTTGGTTCATGAGGTCAGTCTGGCGTTGGTGTTGGGCAACAGTCTGCCCGTCGGCCAGCTGCCGCTCTCAGAGACCAGATCTTAATATAGACAAAGCCTTGGCGCTCTGGATCTGTGTGTTACAGGTCGAGCTGACCGCGACTCTGACACTGGCTGGTGTCACGGTGTTAGGCCGCAAGTAAAAAAAAAAAAAAAATAAATAAATAAATTAAAAAAAGACTGCCACCCAGGGAGGGCGAGACATTCCCTGTTTCCACGCTCCGGCCATTCCAAGAGGTCTCAAAGACGCCGCTGCCGTTCCAGCACGAAGCGCCGGGGAGAAGAGCCCGAGTATAAATCTGTCTGCTCTCCGTTCTGAGAGGCAGAACTGGAGAAGGCAGGGGAGGCAGGTGGTGGGGGTGTAAGTGGTTAGAGGGAGGCACAAGGAGACAGAAATATAAGAGGAACGATGTGACGAGAGTAAAGGAATGCGGGATGGGTTTCTTTCAAAGCTTCCTTTAACCACAGCTAACAGCTAACCTTGATCTCTAACAGCTTTGATACGGGGTTCCTCTGCCGCTACGCTGCATCCCAGACATATCCACAGTCTGCCTCGTAGCTGCTGCCCGGAAACGTCTCCGGCTTTTAGTAACTTTAGCTGCTATTAAAGCCAGCCACCAGGTATTAGGAAGCTCTCTTAGGCCGTGAAGGATTCTATTCATATCGGAGCAAGTGGAGTCTACGGCTGCTTCAGGAGCAGGAGCTATTAGCTTCTTCAGCTTTAGATACTCGATTTCAATTCATGCTAAACTATAAATCAAGCATCAAAAAGGTCCGTCGCACCTTTATCCCTCCTTTCTTTGGCCGATTATAAAGTCAAACAGGGCGTGTCCCGGCCGGCACGCACAGCTGCTGAGCCAGTGACTGACCTGTGAACTTTTATTAACTATAACTACAAATGTTCATTAAACAAAACCCTGTTTTTTTGTTCACACTCCTGAAACACCAAGTGAATGTATTTACATCCTGTGAGTTTTCATTGTCGGGATCCAGCGTTCCCGCACTGGAGTCAAATTTAGTTTACATGCACAGGTGAGTCACAGGCTTATAATACAGTGTTTAAAACCAAATGATGCTGCAGCTATAAACTCCATTTCTACCCGTCTTCTAGCAATAAATACATGGATGAGCAATAACTCCTCCCTGACTCACTGGATTAAATCTGATGTTAGAAAACTTATTATTTTGGATTCAGATCTGAGCTTAAAGTCCCACATCAATAACACCGTAGAAACAACTAAAGTACGGCCGTTTATAAACCAAAAACATGCTGAAAGTTTGATTCATGCCTCCATTTCAAGCCGACTTGAAAACACAGAGACACTTCAGCTCATTCAAAACTCTGCAGCTCGGCTGTGAACCAGAACCAAGAGGAGAGAGCACATCAGGTCCAGCTTTAGCTTCCTGTTACATATTGATTCCTTATATATAAAAAAAAAAGGCCTTAATGGGCAAAGACCAAGCGACACTGCGAACTACACTGAGGTCATCTGCTGCTGCTTTAGTGACGGTTCTCCGAGGAAAATTAGTGATGCAACTTTTATCAGTTACGGCCCAAAGCTGCGGAACACATGACCTTTAGATATCTGATATAGATACCTATAGATCAGATATAGATATAGATCAGAGAGGGCAGCTCACTGAGTGCTTTTAAAAGAAAACTTATTTCTTCACTTTAGCTTTTAACTAACTCTGAGAATTTGTTGCACTCCTCAGCACATCTTTTAAATGTCTTATTTAATGATTTATTCATTATTTTATCTCATTTTACATTAATGTTTTTAATGTTTATTTTATGTGTTTTCATGTGAAGCACTTGGTGATTGGTCATTTCTTTTTGCATTTCTTGTATGAAAGGTGCCGTACAAATAAAGTTTATCATTATTATTATTATTATTATTATTATTAATAATAATAAAGGAGTAGTACATTAGTAGGACTGTGTCTATTTCTTGGTTCTGAGCATTTGCCATAGTTGCAATCAGTGTCAGTGCCGCCCCCTTGAACTGTCACTGAATTGAGGAAATTAAGCTCAAGACAAAAAAACACTAATCACACACAATCTGATTTGCTGTGTTTGGAAAGCACTGAACAAGATCTGTCACACGATCGGGTTTAAAATGAATCCTAAAAAGAATCTGTTCGTCCTTCTCTCTTTACCTTGCCACAACACGCACTGCGAAATGTGCCTCATATCTGACCTTCTACTCCGCAGAGATTCGATAAGGAGACACAAAAGGACACGAGGAAATGAGGAGGGAACAGAGATTCAATCACTTACTGAATGGGCCTCGAAAAGAGCACAGAGACAGAGAGGAGAGAGCAAGGAGGGGACATATTATATATCCTGGAACATGCATGCAGTACACTCTCATGCCCGCCCTGAATGACAGGCACACGGACGGCCAGTAAAGACACTGATGGGGCTGGTTAAAACTTTATAGATTGTTTGCTTGAAACATCGGTAAAATATTTTCTATTCACCTCATCCTCAGTCTAGTGGTCATAAAGTTGTACTTGTGTTTCAATGTTGGCTTACCAGAGCCATAAGAAATATACGTCTATCTTTTAAACTTTTCAATGCTCGTTCCTCCTTTGATCTACTGTGTCTGACGATGGACAAATTAGTCCAAACTTTTCCAAAGAAGTAAAATCACGTGCATTATTGAGCCGACACTTCGCTGAGCCATCTTTAAACGAAGGTTTTTATTAATAAATTATGTCTAACTTTATTAATATAAAATATAGGGTTAGGGTTAGAATATTATATTACTATTATCTATTATAATAATTTCAGATTATAATCTACACATCCCAATTATTTATTTCAGACACGGAGGCAATTGGTATCCAAAAGTGTATTTTTGTTCTAATAAAGATGCTTATTTGCTCTGTTCACGTAACATTATTTTTCTTAGAGCACCAGTTTTGCAGGGGGGCTGCACACCCCACCATTTCCAGGTGTTAATGTAGCTACAGCTTGTTAATAACATTGACAACATCTGCTGTGTGTTCTATGGGATTACATGACTAGCTAGCACATTAGCCAGCATTGTAATCAGAAGCTAGCATGCTAGTTTGGTCTGGACCAAGCTCGGCCCTGTCCCAGAGGTCACGTCTGAAAATAAACTTTATGATTTATAGAAACATGGAGAAAGTTTCAAGCTTTTGTCATAAAACACTCGATAACCTTCCAGTGTTAAGCTCCTCTGCTGCACTATGTGTATGTGTGTGTGTGTGTGTGTGTGTGTGTGTGTGTGTGTGTGTGCACTCACACCTCTCAGTGTGTCTAAAACTATACTCACAAGCTAAGTCAGGAAAGATATGTGGAAAAGTGGGGCAGGAGAGCTACAGAGAGACAGACAGAGACAAAGTGGATACTGGACAGGAAGCTCAAAAAAAGAACAGAGAGGAGAGGAAGATGGATTACAGCGACGCACGACAGGCCAAAGTAAGAGAGTTGCTGCGGACATAGGAAGCAAGACGCATTTAGGACAGAGCCAGGAGCGCCGCTACCAGCAGAGACAGAAATGGAACAGGATCCCACTGGTGTAAGCAATGAGGAACAGAAGAGGGACGAGCCTCCTGGGCATTGGACAGGAGCAGACTGGGAGAAATGTCATGAAAATATGATGTCACATGTGTCTTCAAGCATTTGAATTATGCACCGAGACAGAAAAAGAGGACAGTGGGGTGGGGGGGTGTGTTTGTTTGTTGAGGCGAATGATGATTTACCTTCATGAGCGTGTGATGCCCAGAGCTGGGCCATCTGCAGACTGCTGGGATTGGCCGATCTGTACGCCGGGTCAGAGGTCAGGGGGGAGGGGCCTGGATAACCTGACAGGAAGGGACTGGAGCCTGATGGGAAGGCATCACCTAGGAAAACAAAACAAATAAATAAAAAAAAAAAAAAAAAAAGACTTGTCAGTCACACTCGTATCACAAGAGCCAAACTAACAAATGACAAAGATGGTCGATTTATACTGTACATTCTGTCACTTCCTGTGTGTGGTGTGTGTGTGTGTGTGTGTGTGTGTGTGTGTGTACGATCGATACATGCTGATGTTTCTACGCCGAGGCAGTTGTAATGTTGTAATCACATTATTACCGAGCCACCGTGCACTCTGTGTTTCAACAAGACGGACCGCAGACAGACTGCGCTCTGAAGACACGGACAGTTAACGTAACCGCCGACTAAAACCACAACAGGAGTGGAGACACGTGGCGTCGTCTTCAGGGTGCTGGAGATTCGATGTGGCGTTAAGGGAGTGGTCTGGCAGATTCTCTCTCTCTCTTGGCAAACACAAAGACTTTAAATCCACAGGACAAGTCAAATACAAGATGTGGGTGATCTTGCTTTGACCCTAACGTCTGTCCACGTTCACTCAAAAGTGAAACTGGCGAAGTTGACGACAGGAGCGCAAACACTGAGCGTCAGGCTGCGTCCACACTTACACCTTTTACTTTTAAAGCTCTTCACTTCTGCTACGTTTACGCCTGGCGTCCACACTACTCCTCTTCTGGAAACCCTGAGGACCCGGTTTAAAAACTGCAGGGTTAACTTTAGTCTGGACGGACAGAAACCTTTAGAAATCGCCTCCTGATCAGGTCACATGGGTCACATGGGTCACGACTACCAGACAGTGAATGCAACATGGATATCGACTGAAGGTAAAACCGCCGATTTGGAAAACAATCACATTACTGAATATGAAGAAAAGAGATGAGCCACCAAAGTGATCGTTCATTAATCGTGATATTGATTTAAAGTCATGCGGCTCAACCATAACCACTGACTTTAACTATCTTAATGTATTTCCACCACTTTCTGGATTATTGATCCTCGATCCCACGTGTCTACCACAGGTCACTCAGGATAATAATATTAATACCAGGAACATGAACGATGGGAGCTTCAATCCAATCAACTCTTACATAAAATTTACATTCGCGTCATTCCGTCACACGAGGGCGGCTCGTCACCAACTTTATCACGATGGAAAACGAATTCTACAGCGAGGAGTTATCCATCCAAACCAGCTCATCGTGCCGACGTCAAACACCTCGCCATTAAAACCAGTCCCATCACTTTAACATTCAAAGAGCGGATCCTCATAAAACGTCTCATATCTCAACATGATACCGCTATCGATTGTTTTGTTTTTTTGTTGTTTTTATTGGACTCCACTCCCCAGCATGTGCGCACCGTCGGCCATTAGTAAACTTTGAACCTTTGAACCATTACTGTCTCTTCCAATCACAACCTTCTAAAAGCTGGAAAAAGGTTTCATGTTTAGCTGAGGTTTCCCCTCCCAGCCCATTACTGAACGCACTGCACAGCCATTACCCTGATAAAACTAACCATGTGTGTAGGGGAAAGGGTGCTGTCTGTATGAGGGCGAGGGGGAAGGGACCGAGTGTGTGTGTGTGTGTGTGTGTGTGTGTGTGTGTGTGTCTGTATTAGTCCTGTGGGAATCTGAGAGACTTGCTGTGCTTGCTGAGTTTCCCCTGCATCTAAATCAGTACATTAAAACCGCAGTCCGTCAGCGCCTACACACACACACACACACACACACACACACACACACACACACACAGTGCATTTTAAAATCAATAGCAAATGCGGCTTCCAATTAATCACAAATCAAAAGGCGCGCTGCATCCGGGAGTAATGCAGCGCGCCTTTACTCACCTTGCTTTGAAAAATACTGTGTAGGTGGATCCTTCCACAGCAAGTAGCTATTAGACAGATTTATTCAAGCCCCTCAATGTTTGCGTGTGTGTGTGTGTGTGTGTGTGTGTGTGTGTGTGTTTACTGAGGGTCTCTGTGTATGTAGCTTAAGTGGCTGCACTGGATCGTGTTATGATCACTGACATGTGCAAACAGTTCCATGTGGGTTTGCAGTGAATGCCCTATGAGTCAGAGACCCCCCCCCGACACACACACACACACACACACACACACACACACACACACACACACACACACACACACATGAACAAATACACATATAAGACACGCACATGTGCAAAAACACAGATATAATCACATGCTAAGATGCGCACATACACAAACCAGCATTTGTGAATTCACACATGCACCAATTCCTCGGAATATAGAGGCATGAAAACATCCACGCACACACACACACACACACACACACACACACACACACACACACACACACACACACACACACACACACACACACACACACACACACACACACCCTGTGATTAATCTTCAGTTAGTCTCAGTACGTTAACTCTGCTGGAATAAACACACACACACACACACACCCTGTCCTGTGAGAAGCATTGAAGAGCAGCAGTGACGAGGTTTTTACTTCCAAACAGAAACAACTTTCTGTCAGTCTCATATTACAGCGTCAGAAACATGAGCAGCTGGTGTGTGTGTGTGTGTGTGTGTGTGTGTGTGTGTGTGTGTGTGTGTGTGTGTGTGTGTGTGTGTGTGTGTGTGTTTACAGTGCAGCCAAAATAACTCAGGTTGTTGTTTTCTTAAAGAGGGAAGTCGGTCAATTGTTTGGCTTTTCCCTCTGTGACATGAGAAACCGTGACCTGGTGACTAGATTTCTGAATTGAAAACCAGGGACATTTCCAGTTCAGTGGTCAATATATAATTAAAATATTCAATGTTTTTATCTATGAAGTCCATGGTAACTGCCGTACTATAATAAACTATGGTGAGGGATGACTCCCTACCTTTAAAGCAGTCATAAAGTCCGACTGTCTGTCTATTCCTTGATATCTATGTTCATTAAGTGTGTATCCAACAATTTTAAAGGAATCAAAAAACATTTTTCATCAAAGTATTCTTGTGAATATTGTCACGTGAAGCTCATTACAGACTGTCGAGCAACTTCTTCTTCACTTTTTCCAACATAAACATTTTTCAAGTTTCGACTGGGAAGTTTACCGCCCGGTTATGAACTCCTGACCAAAGAGTGAGCCAGCTAATCTCTTCTCTGCCTAGAGACAAAAGGGAGAGAAATCTGATTGGTTAACTCTATTTTGATTATTTTATCTTCATTTCTGAAGCTGCTATCGCTAACAGCTAACAGCCTGATCTTTGTATGAATGTTCGACGCCAGAGTTAAATATCTGCTGGCAGTCGCTGACTATTCATCTATGTGACTATAAAAAAAAAAGTGATTTGCCAGCCGTGTGAGAAAAAGCATGATTCATTTCCAGCAGCTCATGACTGTTTGTAATTCGATCACGTAAATTAAACTACGATTTACCACGAACAAATACAAAGAAACCCATTTTTACCGCCACCTTTCCTCCCCCCGCTCCAGCGTGTCTGTGTGTGTGTGTGTGTGTGTGTGTGTGAGGTTACGTGCCAACAATGTTGTTCTAACAAATTATTCTCACCTATTATTCATTTTAATAATTGTTACCTGGTGTGTGTGTGTGTGAGGAACAACACGTAGACACACACACACACACACACACAGGGAATACATTCACAACCACCACCTGTCAAGGATGTTGAGGTCCTGGTAGGATGTCGGCAGTTTCCATTACTTCAGGCCAAACACCAGGGTCTGTCTAACACACACACACACACACACACACACACACACACAGACACACACACACACACACAGACTAGAGTATGGATCAATCTCTGCATCACAGCCGCCTACAGGCCTTTTATCCATGTGTGGAGAGTGTAAACACACACACACACACACACACACACACACACACAGCTAACATACAGTCCAGTTACTTTTCATGCCAGTGATCAGGAAAAAAAAACACAATCCCCAATTCCCTTTTCTCCCTTCCTGAACAGTCTGAGGGAGGAAAGAGAGGGAGGGGTAGAGAGAGGGAAAACATTTGTGCTCCTCGTTCCAGAAACAACATCCAAATGGTAGCTGAGAGGGAAATGTTTCTTTAAATGTTTTGAAATTACTCTTTCATTACGTCCCTCTCTCTTTCTCTCTGCCCTTTCCTTCCTTCCTTCCTCTCTCTCACACACACACAACTCCATCCCACTTTCCCACCCTGGAAACACACACACACACACACACACCATTTGGCTCCTACTTCACACGACAGTTAGTTTGCCATATTGGGATAAGCGAGTTGCCAAGAAACACGCTCTCTGACTCCCAACACGTTCTGAGCCTCCATTTTCAGATCCTCGTAAGAAACGTATCTCGATATCAGAGAAGAGGAGGCCTGCTGGAGATCAACTCTGATAGAGACGCCGCCGCAAACCACACACACACAAACACACACACACGGTGAAACACAGTGAAATCAAGCTCAAGAGTCTTGATCGCAAATCGAACTGAGACGGACTGAAACTCAACAGAATCCAAAAACAACAAAACTGGAAGACGAACAAAAGCACAGAAAATACAGAGGGAGAAGAAACCTCTGGTATAAATGTGTGCCACACACACACACACACACACACACACACACTGTGTGAACCCATCTGTTACCCATCAGTGGTACTCAGAGCAGGGTTAGCTGGGGGGGAATCTCTATTGATCTCTGGTTTTTATTCTCTGCAAGAAAAACATTCAAACAGTAAAAACTGTGCCGTGCTCTCGGTCTCTGCCACAGCTAACTGACACTGCTAATCATTAATCCCGACTGCAAAGCAGACAAGAGAGTTCCTCACATAAACACGGAGGTGAAAGGATGTCTGGTAACAGATATCGCGTCCGTCTTTGTGTGCGTGTTAATTCTGGGCCGTGAGCATGTGGTTTTTAAAGTGTGTTAATGATTTCAAAATGTACAAGTCTGGTTTTCCTGTGTTTTCAGCAGCTCAGAGGAAACTGTTTTGTTTGTGAGCTCAAGCTGAACATAAACAGTTTCAAGTTCACTTACTGATGCCTCTGTGACGGGTTCAAGCTACAACAAGTCCACTTTTAGATTGCAAATCACAATGTGTGTGTGTGTGTGTGTGTGTGTGTGTGTGTGTGTGTGTGTGTGTGTGTGTGTGTGTGTGTGTGTTAAAGGGACAGTTCAGGTGTTCTGTCGTGGGGTTGTGTGAGGTCAGTCATATACAGTCGGTTCATTACCTGCAGTAGATTCTGGTCAGCTCGCTCCCAGTGAGAAGATCAGACCAGGAGCACCGTCACACCAGCAGAGTGGCGTGTTGCTGTGGGCGGAGCCACCAGAACAAACCTGTTTTAGACACTTTTTGTTTTTAAAAAGTGTCTAAAACAGGTTTGAGCGAGCTGATCAGAATCTACTGCAGGTAATGCACCGACTGTATATGACTGACCTCACACAGCCCCACAACAAAACACCTGAACTGTCCCTTTAATATCAGACGTTTTCTTTCTTTGTAGTGTTGTTTTGGTAATAAAAAAAAATTGTATTGCAAAGGAAATCCACTGGTAAAAGAAAGACTTACTTTCAAAGTTGTTAAAATCATTTCATGTGCCTCGCTAACGTTCTGGTGAAATGTCAGAAAAGTTACTACAGTACTTTGATATGAGTCCCTATGAGATGTTTGTGACATTATCTCTGGTGAAATGAAACAGGAAGTGGTATACTTGGTTAAAATACATTAAATGGCAAGTAAAAATGCTCGTAGGAGGAAACGTGGGATGAAAGTGTCAAGCCAAATTTATTCATGCAGCAAAAAATCATAAAAAGAAGTTGATGATTCTGTCACCAACAAAGGGAAACTGAAGTCGAACACTACTCTTTGTTGCTGCTTTTATTCAATGATGCCAGTCTCTTACCAGTAAAGACTGAGGTAGAAGAATAAAGTATATAAGTTTATGTTGCTCCTAAAGAGAAGCTGCACACAGCGGCTGTAATGACACCAGAGTTGCACGAACAAAATGTGGTCCTTTATTATTAATTAGAATAAAAATATTAAAATCTGACAACAAAACCAAGTCATCCAAAACACTTTGGCTAAAAAACAATATATTTAGGTGAATTATTTTTGCTGCCATCATCTTGAGTTACTGAAGTTCATACAACAGTGTATGTATATGTTTACTCATGTATTATAGGTGGACTTTAAGCGCTAGAATACAGGTTTTATATGTGTATTATTGACGGTGGCGTGGGACAGTTTTTAGTGCGTGAGTGTGAAGTAGAGAAGAAGTGTGTGAGCGCATGTTAGATGGTGTAACGTCGTGTGAGTACAGACAGAAAATCACCAATGGTCCAGGCTGAGGTGTAACTTTCGGATAAGATGTATTCTCTTTATAAAAATGTCCAAAAATAAAAAGGAAAATGCCCGTCACAGTTTCCCAGAATGCAACAGGGACGTCTGTAAATGTCTTGTTGTGTCTGACCAACAGTCCAAACCTGAAATGTTCAGTGCACAACGATATGTGACAAAGAAAAAACATTAAATCCATACAAACATTTGACATTATTATTTAACAAACGACTGAAACTATAAACAAAAATAGTTGCCGATTCATTCTCTGGCAATTTACTAATCAATTAACTCACTAATCATCAATTAACAAAGCAAGTGGCCTTTGAAACTAAAATAACAATAATAAAAATATTGTTTTTCTAAAGTGTAGCAGCAGACATTTGGCCAGGTGTCAAAGGTGCGTGTCCAGCGTGACAGCTCGTTCGATACCAAGACCTGAAACTGAAGCAGCTAAATGGAATTCAGCCGCTGAGCCGAAACAGTTCAGAGTTCAACCGACCAAACAGCAACGCAACGTCAGTGTTTGATTCCCCGTGCAGCTCTGAAACTTTCCTGCAAAAGTTGCCCTGACAGTTGGATCCACCTAGTGTGCGTGTGTGTGTGTGTGTGTGTGTGTGTGTGTGTCTCGCTGTGCTAATGCTGCTGCACTCAAATCTCCTGTGAAGACAGCAGTTGTTATTTTGACACACACCTCGATACCAGCAAATGGGAACACTCTCGCAACAGGCGTGTGCACACACACACACACACGTATACACATGTACACACACATATTCACACAGTCATGCAGTGTCGCACATACACAGAATGGTATGCACAGTTGCACGGTCACACAGTTGCAATGACACACACACACCCCCCCCCACACACACACAAACTATATCTTACACAAGGGTTTCTTTGGGGGATTGTTGCAGCTAAAATACCTGATTTCACAGAAACTTTTTTTGCAATGAAACTGCACAAGCAAATAAAAATTGTCACTATTGTCATAAAAAATCATAATAATGAATTAAAAATCAAAGGAAACATTTACCAGTGAGAATAATTCCAGGTCAGTGCAGGTGACAAATAAAAAAGACCAAGCGACTCTGCTCTGAATCACAGGTAGAGCTGATCTTTAATAATAATTATAATAATAACATTAATAATAATAACCTCATGAATTTATACTGTAGAGCGTTTGGGTGTGTGTGTGTGTGTGTGTATGTGTGTGTGTGTGTGTGTGTGTGTGTGTGTGGTGTGTGTGTGTGTCTCGCTGTGCTAATGCTGCTGCACTCAAATCTCCTGTGAAGACAGCAGTTGTTATTTTGACACACACCTCGATACCAGCAAATGGGAACACTCTCGCAACAGGCGTGTGCACACACACACACACACGTATACACATGTACACACACAT